>NC_086445.1:442095162-442160162 GCF_028390025.1 Pseudophryne corroboree
TCACTGTAGTGTTGTTGAATATTCTCTTCACAGCTAGGCTATAGTACCGTATTGTATTACATAGTTTGTACTGTTTTCTCCAAAGGCAATAGGGAGTTAGGCTTTACAAACAAGATGGGAGGTGCGGTGATTGAAAATCTCACTTAGTGCATGTCGTGCAAGATGTATGCGCTCCTGGAGCAACAGTCCCAGTGTGAGTACATATGCGCGAGGTGTGCGAGAACGGTTGCCCTGGAAGCCCAGGTAACTGATCTAGATCAAACCGTTACGCGACTGAGGGATAGTCACAATCTCAAGCAGAGCTTAAATAGAACGGTGGAGGAGCTACAGGGGAGGACACCGGTAGACGAGGACGAACAGGTAGCCAGCTGGGTCACAGTTAGAAGAAAAAAAGGGGTAGGCACGACATCTCTGAACTAACAAATTTGCCCAATTGGACAAAGTTTCGGTGGATGGTAGTGAAGAAATGACGGAGCTGGAGGACACTGTTCCCTCTAGCATCAGGAGGAATGGTCCCACTGGCATTGATGGGACAAAAGAAAGTGAGGTACCTAGTCAGATTGTGGTGGTAGGGGATTCTATTATAAGGAAGACAGATGGGGCAATCTGCTACCGGGGCCGTGATCGCCGTACAGTCTGTTTTCACCCGGGCGCTCGGGAAGATCGCGGACCGGGTAGAAAGATTGTTGGGAGGGGTTGGGAAAGATCCACCGGTCTTGGTACACATTGACACCAACGACAAAGTTAGTGGTAGGTCCTTAAAAAAAAGATTATAGGGACTTAGGGCAGAAACTAAATGCAATATTCTCCGAATTATTACCTGTGCCATGCGCTAGTCCAGGGAGGGAGATTAGACACTGGTGTAGTAAAGAGGGGTTTGTGTTCTTGAAACACTGGGCGGACTTCTCAGTCAGGAATACCAGCCGATCCGCCTGCTGCTGTCGGAAACGGGGCCAAATCCGACAGGTTTTGGCCCCCTTTCCGACAAACTCAATCCGAGTTGAAAACAAGTCGGATTGAAGTGGGGAGCGGTGCTGCGGGCTACGGGGATCGGGGATAAGAGATACTTTGACGGCCGTCCCCCGGCCAGGCACAACTCTCTCTGCAGTGCCGCCGCAGACATCACCGCCGCTGCCAGCTCCGGCCGCCGATCTCAGCTTCCCCGCCGGCCGCTACTCACTGTTCCCCCACGCCGCTGCTGTCAGCGCACCCGGCAGGACAAGACACAGGAAACGGCCAAATCCGACAGTCGGATTTGGCCGCTCTTTGAATAGGGGTTGTCGGGTCCATTCCGACAACTGCATGTCGGAATGGACTAGACTCTTCTTGAATATACCCCTTACACGTAAAAAGGGGGAACTAGAAGTCCTTGCAGCAAGCAAACAGTATGATATTATTGGCATCACTGAAACTTGGTGGGATGAATCTCATGATTGGACAGTCGATCTAGAGGGTTATGAACTGTTCAGGAGAGACAGATTACATAGACTGGGTGGAGGGGTGCGTCTTTTCGTAAAGCCATTTTTAAACCTGATATATGGGAAGATATTCACGAGGGGACTGTAAATACTGTTCAGACGTTATGGGTAGAAATTGCATGTGGGGGTAAGGGAACAAAAAATATAGTATTGGGGCTACAAGCCATCTGGTGTTAATGTGTCTGACAAGGAAATGTTATTGAAGCAAATTGAAAAAGCAGCAGGAGTAGGAGATGTAATAGTGATGGGAGAGTTTAACTATCCGGAGAAAAATTGGACAAACGACTCGTGATACTGCTAGGGGTAATATGTTTTTAAACACACTAAATGATAACTACTAACTTCAACTAATCGAGCAACCGACTAAGTACAATGCAATCTTAGACCTGGTATTAACTAACAATGGGGAATTTAAATCAAATATTATAGTAGGGGAGCCCATGGGAAACAGCGACCACAATATGGTCACATTCAAATATCCGTTTTCATAAGCAGTCCAATATTGGCCTAACTGGGACTCTAAACTTCAGCAAAGTCAACTATGACATGATGAGGGAAGCTTTAAGAGACATTGGGGGTCATTCCGAGTTGATCGCAGCTGTGCTAAATTTAGAACAGCTACAATCATCTTCCCTGACATGCGGGGGGACGCCCAGCACAGGGCTAGTCCGCCCCGCATGTCTGTCTGCGATGGTAATGTTTAGACGTTACCCCTTTCCTAGCCTGTATCAGGGTAGGAATGACCTCACTCGGGATACCCTTCCGAGCTAATATCTGGCGTTCAACCGCCATGCCGTCAAACGTAGCCGTGGTAAGTCTTGATAAGTGAACGGCCCCTGCAGAAGCAGATCCTCCCAAAGAGGTAAAGGCCTTGGATCTTCCAGCAGAAGATCCACTAGATCCGCGTACCAAGCCCGCCTTGACCAATCCGGAACAATGAGGATTGCCAGAACCTTTGTTCTTTGTACCAGTTGGAGAACTTTTGGTATCAGAGGAAGTGGAGGGAACACATACACTGACGTGAACACCCACGGTGTTACCAGTGCGTCCACCGCCACTATCTGTGGGCAGCTTCTTGTTGAGGCGGGAGGCCATCATGTTTATGTAAGGAACCCCCCACCAACCGGTTACTTCATCAAACACCTCCGGATGGAAGCCCCACTCTCCTGGATGGAGATAGTGTCTGCTGAGGAAGTCTGCTTCCCAGTTGTCTACACCCGGAATGAAGATTGTCGACATCGCAACCGCGTGCCTTTCTGCCCAGAGGAGGACTCTTGACACCTCTGACATGGCAGCCCTGCTCTTATTTCCATCTTGTCTGTTTATGTAGGCCACTGTGGTCACGTTGTCTGACTGCACCTGAACAGCTCGATCCTGTAGAACAGGCCTGGCCAACCTGTGGCTCTCCAGATGTAGTGAAACTACACATCCCAGCATGCCCTGCCACAGTTTTAGCATTCCCTAATAGTAAAACTGTGGCAAGGCATGATGGGACTTGTAGTTTTACAACAGCTGGAGAGCCACAGGTTGGCCAGGCCTGCTGTAGAAGGTGAGCTGCTTGCAGAAGACCGTTGTATACGGCTCTTAGTTCCAGAATGTTTATCGGGAGAAGGGATTCCTGATCCGACCACCTTCCTTGGAAGGTTTCCCCCTGAGCGACTGCTCCCCAACCTCTTAAACTTGCATCCGTGGTTAGAAGGATTCCGTCTTGAACTCCGAACCTTCCAGAAGGTGTTGTAGTTGTAGCCACCAGAGGAGCGAAGTCCTGGCCTTCGGTGACAGACGTATCCTCTGGTGCATGTGTAGGTGAGATCCCGACCACTGGGCCAATAGATCCAGCTGAAAGGATCGAGCATGAAACCTTCCGTACTGCAGAGCCTCGTAGGAGGCAACCATCTTCCCCAGAAGGCAGATGCACTGATGAACCGATACCCGGGAAGGCTTTAAGACATCCCGGACCATTGTTTGAATCACCAATGCTTTCTCCACCGGAAGAAACACCCTCTGCACTTCCGTGTCTAGGATCATCCCCAGGAAAGACAGCCTCCTTGTCGAATCCAGATGAGACTTCGGAAGGTTCAGGATCCAACCGTGCTCATTGAGCAGATGTGTCGTGAGAGCAATGGATCGCAACAACTTCTCCCTGGATGCCGCCTTGATCAGGAGATTGTCCAGAGACGGAATTATGTTCACACCTTGCTTGCGTAGGAGAACCATCATTTCCGCAATCACCTGGTGAAGACCCTTGGTGCTGTGGAGAGGCCAAACGGCAGCACCTGAAACTGATAGTGGTCGCCCAACAGTGCAAACCTGAGGTATGCCTGATGCGGTGACCAAATGGGAATGTGGAGGTACGCATCCTTGATGACCAGTGACACCAGGAATTCCCCCTCCATCAGACCTGAGATGACAGCTCTCAGAGACTCCATCTCAAATTTGAACTCCTTGAGGTAGGGATTCAGAGACTTTAAGTTCAGAATTGGCCGTACCGAACCATCCGGCTTCGGTACCACAAAAAGGTTCGAATAATAACCTTTGTTCCACTGATGAGGTGACACTGGAACAATGACCATGGATACCACCTATTTTTGGATAGCTTCCAGAAGAATTGCTCTGTCTGCCGGCAGAGCAGGTAAGCCTGACTTGAAGAAACGTTGAGGTGGGAGATCTTGAAACTCCAGCCTGTACCATTTGGACACTATGTACAGTACCCAGGGGTCCAGGCCAGACGACACCCAGACATGGCTGAAAAGCCGGAGTCTTGCACCCACCTGACCGTCCTCCAGGCCTAGCTGTCCACCGTCATGCGGAGGACTTTGGTGTATCAGAAGCGGGCTTCTGGTTCTGGGAGCCAGCGGGAGCAGGCTTCTTTCCTTTAGCACGACCTCCTCTGAAGGTGTTCGAAGGCTTGTTCTTTCTAGGCCTCACGGGCCGAAAGGGTTGTGACGTGGCTGGTGCAAAAGGCTTCTTCGTAGCCAGTGCAGCTGAGGGGAGAAAAGGAGTCTTACCCGAGGTAGCCATGGCAATCCACGCATCCAGCGCCTCCCCAAAGAGAGCCTCAACCTGCTCAGGAGTTGTGTCAGTAATGTGTAACACATCCCTCACGGCCTCAATCCTCAACTGCACCCCCTTAGCAAGCGATGCCGTCCCCCTCAACACATCCCCGTCACAGTCTGCAGTCTCAGAATCGGTGTCCCTGTCATCCTGCATAATCTTGGCAAGTGCACGTTTGTGAGAATGTACCGCAGGGGACCCCGAGGAAGCAGTTTCAGACCATACAACCATAGAGGATTGCAGCAGCGGAGTGGCATGCTCAGTTCTAGCAACCCTTTCAGAAATCTGAGAATTAGTCCACCTAAGAGAGGCTAACCATTCCGGCTCTCTAGCTGGGATCTGCGCTACAACAGTGCAATCCTGATTACATGGGATGGGATCTTCCTGGGAAGATAAATCCTCTGCAGCATATGAAATAGAGTCTCTAGACATGTTTGCAATATCACAACAATCACCCCACATACATACAGGGTACTGGGTAGACAGAATCCTCCCCCCACCCCCCCAAGAATGGCAGAGAGAGACAGAGATTGGAGCCAACCCACACACAGCGCTATTATAGGTATAGGGAGACCCCAAACCAGCGCTGACTGTGTCCCTTAATAAGTGGCACCGCCTATACACAGCCTCCCCTCCCTTCTACAACCCCCTGGTACCGTACAGATAGCTGGAGGTGCTCTGGAGGGACTGTTCTTCCACTGGCAGTATGTCTGCAGGCAGGAAAATGGCGCTGAACGCTGCTGGGTCCGCTCTGAGAAGCTCCGCCCCCTTAATTGCGCTGTCTTCCCGCTCTTCTGAGATTATACTGGCCTGAGGATTTTGCGCTGGCTGAGATCCGCAGACCCCGACAGGCTTGATTTGGTCAATGTAGGTTCAGGTGCTGGCTCAGGGCGCCCCTCACAGCACCGCACCGAAGTACCGCTGAGCTGTCCGGGAGCGCAGTTAATACTGCGCTCCTACCCTTAAGCTGCCATCTTCACACTGACCCCCTGCTTGTAAGGGGGGACAGTGACTCACTCGCCACACTTCAGCTCTGCAAGTGGGTGGCGGCTGGCTGCTGGGGTGAGTGTTCCCCTATGGCGGTGCGCGATCTGACCCCTCTGGAGCTCAATGTCCAGTCAGTGGAGACAGTGGCTCAGACCCCGAAGGGCGGACACTGCTCCCCCTTCAGTCCCTCGTTGCAGGCAGGCTGTTGCCAACAGCCTCCTGTAAAAAAATAAACTCCAAAAACGAGTTTTATGGTAAGAACTTACCTTTGTTAAAACTCTTTCTGCGAGGTACACTGGGCTCCACAAGGATAGACATTGGGGTGTAGAGTAGGATCTTGATCCGAAGCACCAACAGGCTCAAAAGCTTTGACCTTCTTCCCAAGATGCATAGCGCCGCCTCCTGTATCACCCCGCCTCCGTGCACAGGAGCTCAGTTTTGTTAACCAGCCCAATGCAGTAGCAAGTAAAAGAGATGACAACTGCCAGATGCCACAAATACCACACTCTCCCGACTGGAGAAGTGTCAGCGACTAATGCCATACCAACCCAAAGAAGCTAAGTGCGTAGGGTGGGCGCCTTGTGGAGCCCAGTGTACCTCGCAGAAAGAGTTTTAACAAAGGTAAGTTCTTACCATAAAACTCGTTTTCTGCTGCGGGGTACACTGGGCTCCACAAGGATAGACATTGGGGTTGTCCTAAAGCATTTCCTTATGGGTGGGGACGCACTGTAGTGGGCACGAGAACCCGGCATCCAAAGCTAGCCATCCTGGGAAGCGGCGGTATTGAAGGCATAGAACCTAATGAACGTGTTCACTGAGGACCACGTAGCCGCCATGCACAATTGTTCAATGGTCGCACCACGTTGGGCCGCCCAAGAAGGTCCAACAGACCGAGTAGAATGGGCCGTAATGTGAGCAGGAGCTGACAGACCAGCCCTCACATAAGCATGTGCAATCACCATTCTAAACCATCTGGCCAAAGTCTGTTTGTGAGCAGGCCAGCCCCGTTTGTGAAATCCAAACAGAATAAAGAGAGAATCAGATTTCCTAACAGAAGCAGTTCTCTTCACATAGATACGGAGAGCCCGAACCACATCCAAAGACCGCTCTTTGGTAGACAAATCAGGAGAGACAAAGGCCGGAACCACAATCTCCTGATTAAGGTGGAACGAAGTAACCACCTTAGGTAAATATCCGGGACGAGTCCTAAGAACCGCCCGGTCGCGGTGAAAAATCAGATATGGGGAACTACAAGACAAGGCATCCAGATCCGACACTCCAGAAGGGACGGCCCCTGCACAATTGTTGGTCCTGGAGCCACCAGAGCAGCGACAGACGAACCACCGGAGTCAATGAGATCATGTGAGACCTGATCCGGTGAGGCAGGCCATCCCACTTGGCTAGAATTAGCCTCTGGAGGGGGCGAGAATGGAATGGAGCATACTCTACCATGTCAAATGCTGATACCATGAGGCCCAGCACCTGCATTGCCTAATGTATCGAGACTTGCGGACGAGAAAGGAAGCAACGAATCCTGTCCTGAAGTTTCAGGACTTTCTCCTGAAACAAGAACAACCTCTGATTGTGAGTGTCCAACAGCGCTCCCAGGTGCACCATGCTCTGAGCAGGGACCAGGGAGGATTTCTTCCAGTTGATGAGCCACATGTGGTCTTGTAGAAACTGGACCGTCATATCCAGATGACGTAGGAGAAGATCTGGGGAATTTGCCAGGATTAACAAGTCGTCCAGATACGGCAGTATCCTGACCCCTTACCGGCGGAGTACCTTCGTCATCACCACCATAACTTTGGTGAAGACTCGCGGAGCCGTTGTTAAACCAAAAGGTAATGCCCGAAACTGGTAATTGATGTTGCCAATAGCAAACCTCAGGTATTGTTGATGTGACACTGCTATAGGAATATGCAGGTAAGCAACCTGTATGTCCAGGGAGACCATGTAGTCCCCAGGTTCCAAGGCCAGAACTATAGAGCGAAGGGTTTCCATACGGAACTTGGAAATCTTCACAAACCTGTTCAATGCCTTGAGGTTGAGAATGGGCCGGGAGGACCCATTCGGTTTCGGGACTAGAAACAGCGGAGAATAGTACCCCCGGCCCCTCTGAGAAAGGGGCACCTGTACTACGACTCCTGTATCCAGGAGGGTCTGTACCACCGAGTGTAGAGTTTTTACCTTTGTCTGGTCCAAAGGGAGGTCTGTCTGGCAAAATCGATGAGGGGGTCGGTTTTTGAAGGCTATGGCGTAACCTCGAGTGACGACTTCCCGTACCCAGGCATCTGAAGTGGTCTTCAACCATTCCTGGGTATACCCTAGAAGCCGGCCCCCCACCCTGGGATCCCCCAGGGGGAGGCCCGCCCCGTCATGCGGCAGGCTCATCGGTCTTGGCAGCTGGCTGATGGGCAGCCCAGGCTCTTTTGGGCTTCGGCTTACCAGGTTTGAAAGTGCGGGCCTGCTTATGGTACGCCTGACCTTTTGCTTTACCTGGAGGACGAAAGGGGCGAAAGGACGTATCTTTAGCCTTCGACACAGAAGGAACGGTATTAGGCAGACAGGCAGTTTTGGCAGTAGCCAAGTCAGCCACTATCTTATTTAAGTCCTCCCCAAACAGAATATCTCCCTTGAAAGGGAGTACCTCCAGGGCTTTTCTAGAGTCCAGATCCACACACCAGGATCTCAGCCACAATATCCGGCGAGCCAGGACTGACGTAGTAGAGGCCTTGGCTGCTAGGATACCGGCATGAGAAGCCGCCTCTTAAATATATTGAGAAGCTGTGACAATATATGACCAGCATTGTCTAGCATGGTCAGAGGAGATTTCAGCTTCTAACTCCAAGGCCTATGCTTCAATAGCCTCAGCAGCCCATGTAGCTGCAATAGTGGGCCTTTGTGCAGCACCCGTGAGGGTGTAAATCGCTTTCAGACAACCCTCCACACGTTTATCCGTAGGCTCTTTTAGAGACGTGACGGTGGTGACAGGTAGAGCTGAGGAAACCACCATCCTAGCCACATGTGTGTCCACTGGAGGCGTTTCCCAATTCTTAGACAGCTCTGGCGCGAGGGGATAGCGAGCCAGCATCTTCTTTTGAGGCACAAACTTCGTACCCGGGTTTTCCCAGGGTTCCTGACGTATATCCACTAGGTGATCAGAGTGAGGTAAAACTTGTTTAACCACCTTCTGACGCTTGAACCTATCTGGTTTCTTAGGAGGGACGGATGGCTCGGGATCATCCGTAATCTGCAGAATTAACTTAATAGCCTCCAAAAGATCAGGAACATCCACATGTGAACTACCCTCCCCATCAGCCGTATCTGAGTCAGAACCTGGGGGGTCAGTGTAAGTGACATCTTCATCAGACGAGGTGTCAGTGACAGCAGTGGATTGTGAGGAAACAAGCGCTCGATTAGAGGACCTCTTGGACTTAGGCGAGCGTTGGTCAGACTTTTTAGTAGTCAAGTACTGGTTCAACTTCTTTAATTGAGCAGATAAATCGTCCATCCAGAGCGGGTTAGCTGCAGGGACCACATACGGTTGTACCGGTATTGGGGGTCCCATAGGGGGTGTTAGTTTATGAACTAGCGTATACAGAAGCGTGGAAAAAGCGGCCCACGGTGGGTCAGTATGTGCCTCCGCTGCCACAGTCCCACTGGGGGGTAAGGAGCCCCCAGAACCAGAACCCACAGCTGCTATATTCTCCTCATATGTGCCTGTGGCTTCAGCAACACCAGCAGTGTGTTCCACCCCAGAACCGTTACCCTCAGAAGCAGACATGATATAACTTGCAGTATGAGGTAACACAGTACAATTATCAGCAGCACTATATCCCTAAACCCAAACCCCTGCGCAGTGTAGTCAGCACTAGCAGAGATAAAGGAGAGATATGGTGACTAAATCACAGAGAAAAATACATAATACAGTATATCCTTGTGAAAATCCTATATTAGATAACACCTGACGCACCAAGCCCCCTCAGGTTATGGAATATAGGGATAGCAAGTTGAGTAAAGGCACGAAATGGACACCACTCAGCTATCAAATGCACACACAGAAAGTCACAGTTTGTACAATGCAGAGGTTATTACTGACAATAATACTGCACCGGACTAGCTTACACAGCTATATAACAATAGATATAACAGCACACAGTAAGAACTGGATGTATATCACAGGGTAATTGTACTAGGAAACCCTGACTAAGTGCACTCTTTCTTAACGAACACTGACTAAAAAAAAGCAGGTAGAATACTTAAGTGTCTTGTAAAGTCACAGCACTGACAACCAGGCGGCTTTACATAGGAGGATTTGCCCAAGCAGTCCCAGGAACAGTGAACTGAGGAATAATGGCGCCGCAGACAATGACAGGGAGTGAGGAAAAGACAGAAATGCAGCTCCAGGGTGGGAACATTTACTGCAAATGGTGCCCTGGGGCCGGGGAGGGGCTTCAGGTCTAAGCCTTATCCCCTCTGCTGGTAAAACCACCGGGTACTATGGGCGATATAAAAACCGGTTTAGAGAGAAAACCTGACCTGCGCCCATGCCCTGGTGATCTAGTGGGATCGCCTGTACTGCCACAGTGTCCACCGCCAGCGCGCGCGGCCGGCCTCCCACTGACCGCGCCGGATCACAATAAAGACAGGGTCTCGCAAGCGGGACCCACTTACCACCTCCCGAAGCGCGGCCACGCGATCCTGGAGAGCCCCAGCCGTGTGTGTCTAACGTGAAGAAAACCGGAGCCTCCGCTGTTGGTACCCGGCAACCAGGGCTCAGGAGTGTACAGTGCCGCTGGGGGAGAGATGGAGCTGCAGCAGGCAATGTCTACTGACATCCAGCACAATCTGTGCCTCTGCTGCAGCCCTTGTAGTCTTTTTTCCTCAGAAAAAGCTTTTATAGAGCTGAGGAGCAGCTCTTCCTGTTACATGCTTGCACTGCAAGCACCAACTACAAACTGGGCTCCTGTGCACGGAGGCGAGGTGATATAGGAGGCGGCGCTATGCATCTTGGGAAGGTCAAAGCTTTTGAGCCTGTTGGTGCTTCGGATCAAGATCCTACTCTACACCCCAATGTCTATCCTTGTGGAGCCCAGTGTACCCCGCAGCAGTAATAAACTTTTTCTAAGAAAGCTCTGTAGATATCCCCTAGCTGTGACCAGCTCCTCCAGGCACATTTTCTAAACTGAGTCTGGTAGAAGGGGCATAGAGGGAGGAGCCAGCCCACACTATTAAAAACTCTTAAAGTGCCAATGGCTCCTGGTGGACCTGTCTATACCCCATGGTACTAATATGGACCCCAGCATCCTCTAGGACGCAAGAGAAAATATTACAGACTCTCCAACTGTGCGAGATTGATGATTTTTTGTTCTCTGCATATGTTTTCTAATCTAATATAGATTGTTCTTTATCTTGTCCCATACTTTTTCAAATTACAGATTATTATCTAGAAGATACTGTAAAGTATTTTTATTTTATCTTTTTTTCTCCCAACTTTGGTATATGGTCATTTATGATACTATAATATTGATATTATGTTGATGTTAAACATAAATAGTTAAGGCTGACTATTCTTATTTTTATTTTGCGCATTTTCGTAGCCGAAAATGGCTATTGATATTTACTTTTTCTTTGCATCCTATATGTATAAGTGAGTGTAGCTGGGGTTATGGAGCCCTGCCGTTTCCTGATTTTCTCAACACTGACATGTTTCCTGATGTTTCTGGAAGTCCTTGTTCGAAATATTACATAACTGCTTTTAATGTTATTGTTTATTGTCTTCTGTCTTTCCTTTCCCTCATGTTTTTCCCTACCTCCCTTCTTTTCCTCTATCTGGCAATCCATATCTGTTTATTATCAGCTCTATCCTTATAAATGTCTATTAAAATAGGTTCTCTAAATAGAAGGGGTATTCAAACTCCACCTAAGCGTCCACGATTGCTGACATATCTTAATAAACAAGACATTGATCTCATATGTCTACAGGAGACACATTTACTGCAGGCAGAAGTGAAAAAACTCCAAATGATGAATTTGACCCTATTAGGTTTTGCCGCCTTAAATGCTAAATCCTGTGGTGTAGTGGTCTTAGCAAAAAAAAACTTTAAATACTCAGGTGATATCTCTTTATGTTGATCCAAGTGGCAGATATTTAATTTTAAGTATAATTGTCGCAGGCCTTACTTATACTATTTGTAATGTATATGCTCCTACTCAATATAAAAAGTAATTCTTTACTGAACTATTGACAAAATTACGCTCTTATGACCCATCCAGTTTGATAATTTGTGGCAATCTCAATTTAGTTTCTTCCCAATTTTTAGATAGAGCCCCTCCCCCTAAACGTATATCCCCTCTCCCGAAAACAGGTGTTCCTTTTCTTATTAAATCTCTTAATCTTGTAGATACTTGGAGAGCTCTCAATCCTACAGAAAATGACTTTACCTGTTTTTCATCAACACATAATACTTGGTCTAGAATAGACTACATATTGCAGAACCTTTCTTCCCAAAACTTGTTTCAACATCCACTGACCCTCCAGTTTTATCGGATCATGGTATGATTACTATTGTATTAAGTCTTAAAAGGTCTAATGATGTTAAACCCATTTGGAAATCCCCCTCCCACTTATTTCAGTCTCAAGGTTTACTCAATAAACTCCTCACAGTATGGAATAACTATTGTATTTCGAATGCTGACTTTGCGATCTCTAATCCTTCTATTTTTTGGTAAGCAGCAAAGGCGGTAATTCGAGGAGAAATAATTGTGTTTGTTTCGAAAATTAAGAAACAGCATAAACATGATTATCTTAAATTGCAAAAGTAAGTTGTCTGAAGCCTTTCAATTATTTAAATCATGTCCTTCATCTGAACATAAATCTGCATTTCAAGATGCTAAATTACATTTTAACGAATTTCTTCAAATAAATGGAGATAAATATCTTTTCAATGTTAATTCTAAATTCTATAAATTCGGAAATAAAATTGGAAGGCTTTTAACCAACTTATTAAGGGGTTCTCAACCACAAATGGTTGTACATCCTTTTACAACCAGATGGTTCAATGACAAACTCTGATGCACAAATTGTAGATAATATGAAACAATTTTACGAGAACCTCTACTCCTCCCCGCAGTTGGTCACAACAGAGTCAATTCAAGATTCTAATCTTTCTTCCTCTTCTCATTCTTTTCCTTCTCTTTCTTATTGGAACTCTTTACCGTTACCTCAACTTTCTGAACCACTTGCACAACGCTTAATAGATCCAATAACCACTGCCAAAGTCTCTTGGGCTATTAAACAGTTAAAATTGGCCAAAGCTCCAGGCCCTGACAGATTTTCGAATGAGTTTTATAAACTCTTAGCCCCACAAATTGAAAAAACATTAGCAGATTGTTTTAATTTTATAACAACCCAAAATTCCCTACCGTTGCATTTTTCTGACGCTATTATCAAAGTAATACCTAAATCTGGGCGTAATCTTGCTTTACCGGGTTCGTATAGGCCAATCTCTCTGCTAAATATAGATTATAAAATATTTACGAAAATATTAGCAGAGAGATTGAAGCCTACTTTACCCTTAATTCATAAAGATCAAACCGGATTTATTACCGGAACACATTCTGTGGTCAATGTGAGGAGAGTGTTAGCAGCTATACAACATTCTGTGGTCAATGTGAAAAGTGTGTTAGCAGCTATTCAACGTTACTTCTTTCTCTTCTTCAAAATCTTCCCCTAATCTAGTATTCACATTGGATGCAGAAAAAGCTTTTAATTTAGTACTATGGCCTCACCTTTTTAAAACTTTAGAAAACTTTGGCTTTCCGTCCCACTATATACAAATACTTTATACTTTATACTCTTCTCCCAAATCATATATAGCTTGTAACGGTCTTCTTTCTTCTTTTGCATTAAATAGAAGTACCCGTCAGGAGTGCCCATTATCTCTCCTTCTTTTCGCATTTGCTATCGAACCTCTTGCTGTAGCTATTCACACTTCTCCACTTATTCAAGGGATTAACATTAATTCTGAGGAATTAAAAATTGCTTTATTTGCTGATGACACTTATATTTCTTTCTAATCCATCTCATTCTTTACCAGCATTACTTTCTCTTCTTGACTCTTTCGGATTAATTTCAGGGTATAAAGTTAATTTATCAAAATCTGAAATACTCTTGTTGGGTAATGCTACTTCAGACTTAAGACCTCTTAATGTTCCGCTTATCATCGCTCCTACTCATTTTTCATATCTAGGTATTCAGATATGTTCCAATTTATCCCAACTTTATTCGTTCATTTTTCACCTATTATAACTAAATTAGCTACTAAATTGGATTCCTGGAAAGATCTGCCAATATCATTGCTTGGTAGACTCGCAGTTATCTAACCGATTATTTTCCCAAAAATATTCTACTGCATGCACATGTTACCTCTTGCTCTACAGAAATCAGATATTGCTAAACTAGATGCCTTGTTTTCAAAATTTATTTGGCAAAATAAACGACCAAGGATTGCTAGAGCAAAACTTAAAACACCTAGATCAGAGGGAGGATTAGGATGTCCTGATTTATTGGCTTATTCTTCAGCAGTCTTTTTTAGATATATAAGCGATTGGATACTAAAATTTATATATACTGATATATTTTCTCCGTTTGCCCCTGGAGCTTTAATTCAGACTAAACTATCTAAAATTCCTGCGGCGAGTTAAAAATCATATATTATTCAAAGATGCATATGCTACATGGATCCATATAAGTAAAAGTTGTGATAGAAACCCAATTTATTCCTCTTTGGGGTAATCCCTCTTTTCCTCCATCACTAACTAACTCTTTATTCAACCTCTGGAAATCTAGGAGGGGTATATTCAATTGAAGTCGGATCCATTCCGACATTCATTTGTCGGAATGGATCCGACCTGGGCTATTCAATGGACATCTCAATTCGACTTTTAAAAAAGTCGAATTGAGATGCGGGAGGGGAGACGGACGAGACAGCCGCGGGCAGACGGGGGGAGAGCAGCGCTACAGCAGCGGCTACAAAGCCGCTGCTGTAGAACTGCTCTCCCCCGTCTGCCTGCGGCTCTGCCCCGTCTGCCCCCCCCCCCAGTCCCTCCTCTCTCACAGCCACCGCTCCCTGTCCCCGCTGTCACAGCCGCCGCTGCTCCCAGTCTCCCCCTCTCTCACAGCCACTGCTCACGGCAGCGTTCACCCGGCTCCAGCAAGCGAGGTCTCGCTCCGTCTCCGGCACTGCTCTCCCCATCTCACTCGACTTTTTTAAAGTCGAACTGCAATGGTCGAAAATTGGGGCCAAAACCTGTCTGGTTTTGGCCCCGTTATCGACACAAGCACGTAGATCTGCAGCTATTCCGCCGATCCACGTGCTTTTCCACAAGTCGAATTCATATTTGTCGAAAAATTTGGGGTTATATCACGATTCGACCTTAAAAAGTCGAAAACTGCCGTCTTTTTGACAGACAGCTTTCGACTTCAATTGAATATACCCCTTATAGACTTTTCCCATAAGGTCTTTGACCCAGGTGGATCTATTTCCACTTTTACAGTTCTCTCTGTTTGATTTCTATTACCGTACACACATAGGTTTATGTATTTTCAAATGAGACACTATTTAACTACTATAAAGGTTCCTAAACCATTCATTAGTCCTACTCCTATAACCCCATCACAACTTACGACTATAGATATGTTACTTAATTATTTGCTAAATAAACCATATAAAGTAAAATGCCTTTATTTGCGACTTATGAAAATGTGTTATAAGGATCACCTGCAATGGTCATCTTTGTTAGATAAATGGTCATCTGATATACTGTCTGTAACAAAGCTAGATGATATTATTTGTCTTCAGTCTTTTTCATTGAAGGCTTTGCAATCTAGCTATCTTCAAGAAGTGTATATACGAACTCTTCATAGAGCTTACATTACTCCTCATCACCGAAGACATATGAGTGCTGATGAAGATGGACATGGTCTTAAATGTGGAGTAATGACAGCCGATTTTTCCCATTGTATGTGGAATTGTTTTAATTTAAAACGATTTTGGTGTAAGGTAATTACTTTAATTAACACTATATTTCATACTAGCTTAATTCCTGATCCATTAGCTTGTATGAGACTAAATTTCCATATGTGGCCACTGACTACTGTCAAGAAAAGTACACTTCCTCTTCTTATTACGATTCTAACAGTAGCTAGAAAATGTGTATTGATACATTGGACTAAAAAAATCAGCACCACAATTACTTGAAGTGAAGCAAAAACTCCTACAACTATTATATTTTGATAGAAAGTACGCAAGGTTAGACATACACTCAGGCGTACGCAAATTTTATCAAAAATGGTCATTCATTGACATCCTTGATACACATACAAAAACAAATTTTTCGAATATGTTTGAACATCTTCACTCTACATATGATACTTTACTTGTACCTAAGTGAATTATTACTCATTATGGGTTATAGAATCTGGAATACTTATATAATGCTTGGTGGATTTTGCCAGATTTTTCCCCAGAACTTTTCCCCTTCCCTCCTTTTTCCTGTCCAGTGTCTATATAATTTGATTAATGTTATTACTTGGTTACTTGTGCCATTTCTATGTTTCTTGTTGTGTAAAATTAATGTTGATAATTTTGTATATTTCGCTACCATATCTTATCCATGGCTGGATTTACTAACATATCCTTTTGTTTTGCTTATTGTTTTTCTGACATTACAATGTTCTCAATGTTGTACACATTTTATGCTCTTACCTTTGTATCTCTTAAAAAACTTTAATAAAAATGGATTTAAAAAAATAAGTCACCTGGTCCCGATGGAATACACCCAAAGGTTCTCATGGAGCTTCACTCTGAACTAGGAAGACCGCTACTATTGATCTTCAAAGACTCAATAACAACAGGCATGGTTCCCAAAGACCGGTGTATAGCGGAAGTAGTGCCGATATTCAAAAAGTAAAGTAAAGCTGAACCGGGTAATTATAGACCTGTTAGTGTTACAAATATAGTGGGGAAAGTACTAGAAGGTAATCTAAGGGTTAGTATACAGAAGTTCTTGAAGCCAATAAGGTTATTGACAGGAACCAACATTTTTTGTGAAGGATAGATCATGTCAAACAAACTTAATAGGCTTTTATGATACAGTTAGTTCTTTTAGACTTTGCTAAAGCTTTCGACACAGTACCGCACATGAGACTTATCTATAAGTTACAAGAACTAGGGCTAGGGAGCACAATATGCACTTGGGTCAGAAATTGGTTAGATAATAGGGAGCAGCGAGTTGTGGCAAATGGAACTTTTTCAAATTGGACTGAAGTACTTAAGTGGTGTGTCACAAGGGTCTGTACTTGGACCACTATTGTTCAACATTTTCTTTAACGATCTAGCAGTAGATCTAGATAGCATGGTGTCAATTTTTGCAGATGATACCAAATTGTGTAAGGTTATATATACGGATGGAGATGCTGAGTCTCTCCAGAACGACTTAGCATGGGCAGCAAAATGGAGAATGAGCTTCAATACACGCAAGGTATTGCACTTTGGTAGCAAGAACAAAAATAAAACCTACATACTAAATAGGGTAAAATTAAGGGATTCTGTACTGGAAAAAGACTTAGGTGTTCACATAGATAGCAAACTAAGCACCAGTACCCAAAGTAGGATTGCATCAAAGAAGGCAAACAAGGTATTAGCACGTTTGCGATTTAATTGCTAAAAAGGATAGGAGGGGGGCTATCACCCGGTGGTATAACCTTGTGATCGGATCTCAAACCCCACAAACTCACCTCCCAGATTAAATGGGAAGCTGATCTAGCCTGTGCTCTTTCAGATGAAAACTGGAAATCAATATTTCAAACCAGTTTTCGACTGTCGAGATGTATGTCCCATGCTGAGTTGTTTTACAAACTTATGCACCGATTATATTTAACACCAGCTCGCTTACACGCCATGCAACCCTCTACTCCTAAGGGCCCCATACACTAAAACGATCTCATGTCGGAGGTGATCGCCGGCAGCCTCACGGGGGGCAGGATCAGCCAAGATATATTGGATGCTGCCCATCTGCATACAATATATCTTGGCGATCCCAAGCCATGCCCCCAGGTCGGACCAGACTGAACGTGCAGCACATTCAATCTGGAAGATCTGATCCGATGATCACGCGCATCGGATCGGTTCGGGAACACCTCTAAAATGTCCGATTCCAGCCGATAAATCGGGCCGAAAGCCCGAATTGTGCTGATATCGGGCTTTATTGCTCTAGAGTATGTGAGAACGTTGTTGCATATTTTCTGGTCATCTCCCGCAATTACTAGCCTATGTAACTCTGTGTTCACTCTAATCACGAAAGTCCTAGGACTTCCGGTGTCCCCTCATCCCAAGTTAGCTCTTCTTCATGTCTATTTTGGCGACCTTACATCAAACAATTGTTACATACTGAGTCATATACTTATCGCTTCTTAAGTTCTGATAGCCCATCATTGGCATACAACTACTGTTCCCGCTACTGAAAATATGGTCCAATTCCACTATGAGTTTGAAACAGCAGGGGCTATTTATTACTCTACAGCCGCATGTCCCTAGCTGCGCTGGATCTTGTAGAGCAACTATTGGCATGTGAGCGCATGGGCCGGCCGGTAGAACGTCCTCACTGAATATGGACCCATAATTGTATATCCTTCTGGGTATATATGGGCTCAAGCCAGTAACTTGACATTCTCTTGCATTACCATATTATAATATCGTTATATTCCTATGTGGATTGACTAGTGTGTTTTTCCATGTGGTTTTCATTTTGGACCTAGATGCTTTTTGAATGCTCTCTGCTCATTTGTGTGTACCCCCCCCCTCCCCCTCCCCCCCCCCCCCCCCGACTCCTTCCCCTTATTCTAACCCCTTTTTAATTTCTGCACCCCTCCCCCTCCCTTATCCATTACTGTTAAAACTCAAAATTATAATATGTAGAAAAAAAACAACAAGGTATTAGCATATAAAAAAGCAGGGAATTGATGCAAGGGATGAGAGTGTTACACCTCCATTATATAAATCCCTAGTGAGGCCACATCTTGAAAACTGTGCACAATTTTGAGCGCCATACTACAAAAAGGATATCCTGGAACTAGAAAAGGTTCAGAGGCGGGCGACCAAACTAGCGGACTCAGTCAACACTTAAGAACGGGCTAGACAGATTCGTAATGGATAAGGAAATACAGGGTTATAGTGCGTTATGTGTTCTAGTTATTAAAAAGAAAGAATTAAGGAATAAAACACACCGGCCGACATAAGAAACAGACCAAATTAGTCCAAATAAATAATAATATAAAATAATACAGCATAGGAGAACTCTTATAGGTTGAACTCGATGGACAAATTGTCTTTTTTCAACCTCAGAAACTATGTTACTATGAAGCCAAAGAAATTGACTGTAGACCTCCAAAACAGGATTGTCCCGAGGCAAAAATCTGGGGAAGGGTACAGAAAAATATCTGCTGCTTTGAAAGTCCCAATGAGCACAGAGGCCTCCATCGTCCGTAAATGGAAGAAGATCGGAACCACCAGGACTCTTCCTAGAGCTGGCCGCTCGTCTAAACTGAGAGATCGGGGGAGAAGGACCCTAGTCGGGAAGGTGACCAAGAACCCGATGGTCACTCTGTCAGAGCTACAGCATTCCTCTGTTGAGAGAGGAGAACCTTCCAGGAGGACAACCATCTTTGCGGCAATCCACCAATCAGGCCTGTATGGTAGTGGCCAGATGGTAGCCATTGCTTAGTAAAAAACACATGGCAGCCCGCCTGGAGCTTACCAAGATGCACCTGAAGGACTCTCAGACCATGAGAAACAAAATTCTCTGGTCTGAGGAGAAAAAGACTGAACTCTTTGGTGTGAATGTCAGGCGTCATGTTTGTAGGAAACCAGGCACCGCTCATCACCAGGCCAATACCATGCCTACAGTGAAGCATGGTGGTGGAATCATCATGCTGTGGGGATGTTTTTCAACAGCAGGAACTGGGAGAGTTGTCAGGATAGAGGGACAAAGAAGAATGCAGCAATGTACAGCGACATCCTGGATGAAAACCTGCTCCAGAGTGCTCTTGACCTCAGACTGGGGCGACGGTTCATCTTTCAGCAGGACAACAACCCTAAGCACACTGCCAAGATATCAAAGGAGAGGCTTCAGGACAACTCTGTGAATGTCCTTGAGTGGCCCAGCCAGATCCCAGACTTGAATTCAATTGAACATCTCTGGAGAGATCTGAAAATGGCTGTGCACCAGCGCTTCCCATCCAACCTGATGGAACTTGAGAGGTGCTGCAAAGAGGAATGGGCGAAACTGTCCAAAGATAGGTGTGCCAAGCTTGTGGCATCATATTCAAAAAGATTTGAAGCTGTAATTGCTGCATCAACAAAGTACTGAGCAAAGGCTGTGAATACTTATGTACATGTGATTTCTTAGTTTTTTATTTTTAATAAAGTTGCAAAAATCTCAAAAAACAAAACAAAAACTTTTTCACGTTGTATTTATTCCATTTTGGAATAAGGCTGTAACATAAAATGTGGAAAAAGTGAAGAGATGTTAATACTTTCCAGATGCACTGTATATTAATACTGTGAGAAATTGCTATGCATTAGAAACCCTAATCAACCATACTTTAATCATATACTTTCCAACATTAACAATCCACAGTTATTAGTCTTATATATGATTTTACATATTTTAATCAAACCATGTTTTTACTGCTTATTATTCCTATTACATCTGAATATATAGTGGTATATGCAATTGCGGTCGAATTCCCGAAATTGTCGAATTTCGGGTCATTTTCGCCCAAAAAAAAAAATTCGCCAATGCAATTCAGTGCTTTCCGACCAAAAAACGGACTTTCAAAATTCGACTTTTTGAAATTCGAATTTTTGCAAATTCGACTTTTCTGCAATGATACAAGTGCTGCAATTCGACCAAAGCATATTCAATTCAAGTTTGGAAATTCGACAGCAGTGCTTTTAGACAGCAAATTCGTCATTTTCAATCCGCCACACTTTGGAGGGTGAAAACAATAAAAAAAATTTTAAACATGTTTTTTTTGGTGTTTTTTTTTTTAGGAATAGCATATCTATTTATATTAGAAGGGATTAGGTACTTTTTTTTTTTTTTTTGGAGGCACAAATATTATTTATATATTTTTTAAAATATTATTTTTTTTATTTATTTTTTATTGCTGGAACGGTAAAATCCTTTAAAAAAAATGGCGTGGGGTCCCCCCTCCAAAGCATAACCAGCCTCGGGCTCTTCGAGCTGGTCCTGGTTCTAAAAATGCGGGGGGAAAATTGACAGGGGATCCCCCGTATTTTTAAAACCAGCACCGGGCTCTGCGCCTGGTGCTGGTGCAAAAAATACGGGGGACAAAATGAGCAGGGGTCCCCCGTATTTTTCACACCAGCATCGGGCTCCACTAGCTGGACAGATAATGCCACACAGCCGGGGGTCACTTTTATGCCGTGCCCTGCAGCCGTGGCATTAAATATCCAACTAGTCACCCCTGGCCGGGGTACCCTGGGGGAGTGGGGACCCCTTCAATCAAGGGGTCCCCCCCCCAGCCACCCAAGGGCCAGGGGTGAAGCCCGAGGCTGTCCCCCCCCATCCAATGGGCTGCGGATGGGGGGGCTGATAGCCTTTTGTGATAATGAAAAGAATATTGTTTTTTCCAGCAGTACTACAAGTCCCAGCAAGCCTCCCCCGCAAGCTGGTACTTTGAGAACCACAAGTACCAGCATGCGGGAGAAAAACGGGCCCGCTAGTACCTGTAGTACTACTGGAAAAAAAATACCCAAATAAAAACAGGACACGCACACCGTGACAGTAAAACTTTATTTCATACGTCGACACACACATACTTACCTAAGTTCACACGCCGACATCGGTCCTCTTCTCCATGTAGAATCCACGGATACCTGAAAATAAAAGATCAATATACTCACCTCAGCCATGGTCCAGAGATACATCCACGTACTTGGCAAAAAAAGAAAACGAACACACGGGCCACCGGACTGAAAGGGGTCCCATGCTGACACATGAGACCCCTTTCCACGAATGAGACCTGTCAGTGACAGCTGTCACACAAAGGTCTCTAAAGCCAATCAGGAAGCGCAACTTCGTTGCGCTCACCTGATTGGCTGTGCGCTGTCTGAACTCAGACAGCGCATCGCACAGCCCCGTCCATTATATACAATGGTGGGAACGTAGCGGCTAGCGATGAGGTCACCCGCCGGTCAGCGGCTGACCGCGGGTAACCCCACCGCTAGCCGCTAAGTTCCCACCATTGAAACTAATGGAGCGGCTTTGCGATGCGCTGTCACAGCACAGACAGCGCACAGCCAATCAGGTGAGCGCCACGTAAGTAGCGCTTCCTGATTGGCTGAAGGGACTTCAGTGACAGGAGTCACGTGATGTCCCGGCATTCGGGAGAAAGGGGTCTGATGTGAAAGCATGGGACCCCTTTCAGTACGGCATGGAGCGGGTGTTCGTTTTGTTTTTTTAACAAGTACGTGGATTTATATCTGGACGTGGATGTACCTCTGGACGCTGGAAGGTGAGTATAATTTTTTCACAGGTACCCTCGGATCGTCGGAGACCGTGGCAGTCGGCGTGTCAACATAGGTAAGTATGTGTGTGTCGGTAGTGTGTAATAAAGTTTTACTATCAAGGTGTCTGTGTACTGTTTTTATTTGGGTATTTTTTTTCCAGTAGTACTACAGGTACCAGGGGGGGGACCCCTTGATTGAAGGGGTCCCCACTCCCCCAGGGTACCCCGGCCAGGGGTGACTAGTTGGGTAGTTAATGCCACGGCCGCAGGGCACGGCATAAAAGTGACCCCCGGCTGTGGCATTATCGGTCCAGCTAGTGGAGCCCGATGCTGGTGTTAAAAATACGGGGGACCCCTACTCTTTTTGTCCCCCGTATTTTTGGCACCAGCACCAGGCGCAGAGCCCGGTGCTGGTTTTAAAAATACGGGGGATCCCTGCCCAATTTTTCCCCGCATTTTTAGAACCAGGACCAGCTCGAAGAGCCCGAGGCTGGTTATGCTTTGGAGGGGGGACCCCACGCCATTTTTCCCCCCGGATTTTTCCCGTTTTTTCCCGTTTTTTAAAATCGCGGCAAAATCCGCCAAATCGGCCGATTTTCGCCCGCGGGACTGTCGAATCCGTTTTGCATTGAATATGGTGAATTCCGGCAGCCACCTGCCGGAATTCACCTGTCGAATTGTGTCGAATTTAAAAACGGCGATAATTTGCCGCGATTCGCCGTGAATTGCATATACCCCATAGACTAAACATAATAAAATATACTCAGTGATAGATTAAATTGAAAATAATGTTAGTTGTGGTTTTCTCCTGTCCTATACAATTGTTTAAGGGGCGTTTGTGGCAGCTTAGCTGATGCTATGTATATTTAGTACCTCTCTGATCTGGTTCACATTCCCAATCTCCCCATTGCTGTTGTGTGTACATTTACTGTATTAGTTCAGCTCACTAAAATGAAGACTACAAGCAACAATAATGTGGAATAATAGGGGAATTACTTTAAAAAAATATATATATTTTTTTAAAGACGTCACAGTATTATAAAATATATTCCGAATTACGGAATTTTTTGAGTGAGAGTGAGATAGTGAAACCTTTGTTTTCTGATGGATCAGTGTACACAAAGTTATTAAAAATATTGTATTAAATGACCTTCAGGCTGTGTGTATAAGGTGTTTATGAAACATAAATGAATTGTGTGAATGTACACACACTTTATTTAATGTACAAAGTTATTAAAAATATTGGCTAAAATGACCTTCAGGCTGTGTGTATAAGGTGTATATGAAACATAAATGCATTCTGTGCTTAGACTTAAGTCCCATCGCCATGATATCTCATTATGGTATGCAATTATTCCAAAATACGGAAAAATCGGATATCAAAAATACTTCTGGTCCCAAGCATTTTGGATAAGGGATACTCAACCTGTAATAATAAATGTGCTTCACAGGACACAAACATCATGTCAATATAAATAGGGTGTTTAGTCAGCTCTTCACTTGAACACACCCCACTCAAATTTAACTCTCTCTGCATGTTATATCTGCCCCACCTGCAGTGCACATGGCTTTGCCCAACTGCTAACAAATTTGCTGCTGCGATCAACTCTGAATTAGGCCCATAACTCGGACTGTTTATTGCACAGTATGAGTTTGTTTTAACGTCTATTACAATTTTTCTTTTTTAAGTAAATAAAACAACTTACCTGCCATATCGGACTGAGGTCTCTGATACAACTTTGTAAATTCATCAGGATAATTTTCTACCCAATTCCAAAATGCCTGCAAAAATAAAAAAATATCTAATATAAATCTGAATATCCTGCAACAGAAATATGTAATTGCTCAAAACCAACACGGGTGGACAGACTTCCTACAACTTCCCTGCACAATGAGTATACTCCTGCATGTGCACCACGTATAAATAATCTTATTAACATTTAATGTAATGTGACTATAAACGTTTGGAACTCTTTGCAAAATCTGAAAATACCACACTATAATTGTCTACACACCCAAAAAAGTTATTTCGCTGTTGTATTTATTAACTTTTTTACTAAAACTGCAACTCATGGTACGTTGGGAACGGCATAAAAGCCAAATATTTTCACTATTACCATTTTATTTGAAGATAGAAAAACAACTTTAAATACATTATGCGTACTTATGCTACTAAACATTTTGCAATACCCTATTAGCTGCGGTAAAGCATCGGTTTATCCTGATGTTTCACCGATTTTACTTTTTTTTTTTTTTACACAGGACATCCTATGAGATTGCCAATAAACAAATTTTCTTTCTCCCAAAATCACACAGCCCTGTTCTCACTGCTGAGGCAGACGAAGCAAAATCTCCTATAAGCCGCTGCTTGCTCTATCTTATTGGGACGAATAGGATAGCCCCAGGCGAAACCTTTAGCCGTGGCAAATCTAATAGGATACCGCCCAATAAATCTTCAATATCCTCACCTCCACTACCATATCTAGTGTTCACACTAGGTGCTAAGAGCTGAGCAATGAGAAGGGCATATTTACATTTTAGACAGGATGTATGGCTACTGTGGCAGTCCTTAATTTGCTCCTTCAAAATGTAAATATACCCTCCTCACTGCTCAGCACCCTGCTCCTAAAGTGAACACTACGAATCACAGCTTTAGATTTTTACGGAATAGTTTTGTTTTCATCAGGCTCTGTTTATTGAGCAGTTCACAAGTCAAAGCATAAGCACTCAGGAATATAATATTTTGTTAACAGACAAACATTTTCCAGACAATACATTGTAGTAAGCAATATACCACAAGGGCTGGAGACCAGATACTTGCATTAACCTGTAAAGGTGGTGGGAGTGTAGTCAAAGTTGGGCAGGAAGCCAGGATTCTAGCACAGTAGCAATGATTTAGTTTAATGGCCCAACAAGTTAAGGAAGGAAAGGTGCTAACGTGGTGGTTTAATCCAAATGAATGAGGTACTAACCAAGTTACCTATGTTCAAGCATGGATATCCCTGGACCATTAGGGCACATTGAGGACAGAATTTGGGAACTACTGATCTAGTCTCTGTAATATGCAAATTGTGCTACGTTTCAATGATAAAAATAAAATTAAAAAAAAAGTATTGCTATGAAATTAACACTTAACATCTGTCAACATAAAGAACTAAACCGCCATACAAATTTGGGAGCTATCTAAGAAAATCTATACAACAGACCTATAAGACTGGCAATTTACATAGAGAGAGTAAAGAGAAGTGCATCCAAAAGTACAGGACTCACTGTTTCATGTGATTTTTTTTTTCCTATTTAAATTAATGAATCATCACACACCCCCTTTAATACTACTATTCTCAACCACAGGGTTTTTTTTCTGTACAATTTAAGGCATGCAGCTAATTGCTGACTGCTATGCAGAGGTTAATCAGGATTGGAGCAGCTGCCAGGCAATATAACCAAGCGTTTGCGCACATATCAGCAGGCTACAAAGCAGAATGAGAAATGTTCCCCTCTTGCTATAGATACCCCCGGCTGACTAAATACACC
This sequence comes from Pseudophryne corroboree, assembly GCF_028390025.1. Lineage (NCBI taxonomy): Eukaryota > Metazoa > Chordata > Amphibia > Anura > Myobatrachidae > Pseudophryne > Pseudophryne corroboree. Next base: position 442,120,816 of record NC_086445.1, read on the forward strand.
CTACCAGAAGAGGCCTGCACAGGGCACGGGAATACCGGCCAGCAGAGCTGCTGCCATGTCTCTTGACTGCCTGCCACAGAACGGGACCCAGAGGAGCGGGCACACACTAATGCCACATAGTCACAAGGCTCCTGTCCCGCTGAGGCCATGCTCACACCACCTACAGCTCGCTGCCTTATAGGCAGCACCACTTTCTCACTCTCATTGGACAAGGTGGCTCAGGTACTGCTGCTAGGTACTAAGAGGTGTATCCTTGGGGCACCTCTGATATTTGTGGCCTGGTACAGGTGTTCCCTTTGACCCCCACTGACACCGGGCCTATGCACAACAGATGGCTAGCTTTACACAGACATGTTAAGAGGCAAATACAGAAGACTAACACACACTAAACATAATATGTTTTTCTTTTAAATTATATCAGCTCAGCTATCTGTTAATTTTGTTAAGGTTTATATTCTACAAGGGTAAGTGGTAGGAACCCACAAGCAATTATTACTCCGCATTAGCAGTATCATCATCATCTATTTTAATAGGGAACTTCCTACTGAGACAAAAAAAAAGCAATGATAACTTTTGCAGGACAATGGTAGGGTAATAAAATGACAATACGTAATTCTGAACAACAATATATTCTAACACGTTGCTTTCATGAGTACCAAGGCATATATTTATTGTTCATTTTCAAGATTTTACATACTAAGATGGATCACACCATACCAAAATTGTGTCTATAGGATAAACAGTGTAGTCTGTATTGTAAAAGAACATTAACCTTCCAGCAATTTATACCTTTTCAAGACTGTTGATTACCGCCAGCTGAGCCACCTTCTTCAGAGATTTAAATTTGAAAACGGTCTCTGGAAAAACAAATACCATTTAATGTTACACAACTATGGTACTGATACATATTGATCTATGATTACAAAAATAAGGCCACGGTACCATACAAAAGAGGATAGTCATGTCCTGTAGATTGATTACACTAACCTTGTAAAAGCCTTTTAAGTTTTGCGCAGTCCACATTAATGTACTGAATCAAATCTATATCATGAACATCAGCATTGTCCTCTGAACAAACGGTCAGTTCCTGCAGCCTGCAGACAAGAACAGCATGATAAGAGCCAACCAATATCACAATTTATGCCGCATTCTGAAAACTAGTCCCATGTATGTATTATTATTGGAAGGAAAAAAAAAACATTATGGGGGAAATTCAATAGTGCCCTCCCAAAAAAAAAAAAAAAAAAATCATTACCACCATGTTGTTGTTTTTTTGGACAATTCAATTAAAGCCCTTTTTCACGCAAAAAAAAAAAAATCCGGTTCTCGCAGCCATAAAAGAGCTGCACTTAGCGGGTCACCCCCCAAAAAATGCGGGCGTCAGGGGTAACTGGATAGACCCTGGGAGATCCATAAGCCGTAAATTACCACAGCTACTTGATTTCCCCGATGTACCACTGAAAAACATTGTTAATATAAGGGATGGAGTAACATAACAGTTGCAAAATCAGTGTCAGAGCAGAAACTACATACATAAGAGTGGTGCTGCACATACAATGTGAAAACAAGGGTATTAGTATGGAAGATTAGGGTATTAGTATGGAAGATTAATGTAATCAAGAGACGTATATAACTAAACACACCACATTTACTAAAAAAACTATTTACACAATATATAAAAATTAGAATTCTCACAAATATCAAGATCTAAAATAAGGTGCTTTATAAACCGCTGTTTAGAAATGATAAGATCAGTTACTAGAATAGTCACCTGTATATACAATAAAGGGTGTCTGTATACCTGCCAGACGTGATGGATAACGTATCCTAGAGGCAAACCTAATCAGAAGACTCCCATCTGTTATTTGGTACTGTTGTGCCATCTACATGCAGTACAGTGGACTTGGATTTCTGCTGCAGGACTGATTTGTGAGCCGACATCAGGACTATCCGTTTCCCTTGGTGGTGTTAATACAGAGATTACACACTTGGATATTGCACAGAATTATCTGCATACAAACCTGACATTATACCGGTAATTTGGAAAAACGTGCAAGACTTCAAGACTTGATTAGTCCATTACCTGTGGCAGGTATACAGACAGCTTTTATTGTGTATACAGAGGCACTCAGCGACAACTTCTTCAAGAATTTAAAACACCATCACTTTGGATTATTTAATTGTTTCAGGATCATTTATTTCAACAGGATGAAAAAGTATCTTGACGAAAGTGTATAATATATATATATATATATATATATATATACATATATATACATACATACATACATACATACATACATACACATATATATATTTGTTGTTTGTTTGTTTGTTTTTTGAGTGTTGGCCAAGTTTAGACTAGTCGACGTGAACACCGTGGTCACCGTACTTGGTAGCTTAGCGAAATAATGTCGGATGATGCTGAAAATTCTGAAACTTTGCCTGCGATTACAGCATGCAGTGGGAAGGACACGGAGAGATGATTTATGGACACACTTCAGTTATTGTAAAACTGAAAGAAAGACAGTGTATTATTTCCAGTGAGGATGGAGTGCTATGTGGAATTAAGATGGCTGGAAAAAACACTAAAAATTTGAATAGACACTTGAAGACAAGGCATCCTTCAGTGTTTTCTAAGGTAAAAATAAGAATTTACTTACCGATAATTCTATTTCTCGTAGTCCGTAGTGGATGCTGGGGACTCCGTCAGGACCATGGGGGATAGCGGCTCCGCAGGAGACAGGGCACAAAAGCAAGCTTTTAGGATCACATGGTGTGTACTGGCTCCTCCCCCTATGACCCTCCTCCAAGCCTCAGTTAGGTACTGTGCCCGGACGAGCGTACACAATAAGGAAGGATCTTGAATCCCGGGTAAGACTCATACCAGCCACACCAATCACACCGTACAACTTGTGATCTGAACCCAGTTAACAGTATGATAACAAAGAAGTAGCCTCTTAAAAAAGATGGCTCACAACAATAATAACCCGATTTTTGTAACAATAACTATGTACAAGTAATGCAGACAATCCGCACTTGGGATGGGCGCCCAGCATCCACTACGGACTACGAGAAATAGAATTATCGGTAAGTAAATTCTTATTTTCTCTAACGTCCTAGTGGATGCTGGGGACTCCGTCAGGACCATGGGGATTATACCAAAGCTCCCAAACGGGCGGGAGAGTGCGGATGACTCTGCAGCACCGAATGAGAGAACTCCAAGTCCTCTTTAGCCAGAGTATCAAATTTGTAAAATTTTACAAACGTGTTCTCCCCTGACCACGTAGCTGCTCGGCAAAGTTGTAATGCCGAGACCCCTCGGGCAGCCGCCCAAGATGAGCCCACCTTCCTTGTGGAGTGGGCTTTTACAGTTTTAGGCTGTGGCAGGCCTGCCACAGAATGTGCAAGTTGAATTGTGCTACAGATCCAACGAGCAATCGTCTGCTTAGACGCAGGAGCACCCATCTTGTTGGGTGCATACAAGATAAACAACGAGTCAGATTTTCTGACTCCAGCTGTCCTTGAAATATATATTTTCAATGCTCTGACAACGTCCAGTAACTTGGAGTCCTCCAAGTCGCTAGTAGCCGCAGGCACCACAATAGGCTGGTTCAAGTGAAAAGCCGAAACCACCTTAGGGAGAAAATGAGGACGTGTCCGCAGTTCTGCCCTGTCCGAATGGAAAATCAGATATGGGCTTTTGTACGATAAAGCCGCCAACTCTGAAACTCTCCTGGCTGAAGCCAGGGCCAATAGCATGGTTACTTTCCATGTAAGATACTTCAAATCTACCGATTTGAGAGGCTCAAACCAATGAGATTTGAGAAAATCCAAAACTACGTTTAGATCCCACGGTGCCACTGGAGGCACAATTGGGGGTTGTATATGTAGTACACCCTTGACAAAAGTTTGTACTTCAGGCACTGAAGCCAATTCTTTCTGGAAGAAGATTGATAAGGCCGAAATTTGAACTTTAATAGACCCCAATTTGAGGCCCATAGACAATCCTGCCTGCAGGAAATGTAGGAATCGACCCAATTGAAATTCTTCCGTTGGGGCCTTCTTGGCCTCACACCACGCAACATATTTTCTCCAAATGCGGTGATAATGTTGTGCGGTCACTTCCTTCCTAGCTTTAATCAAAGTAGGAATAACTTCCTCTGGAATGCCCTTTTCTTTTAGAATCCGGCGTTCAACCGCCATGCCGTCAAACGCAGTCGCGGTAAGTCTTGGAACATACAAGGTCCCTGCTGAAGCAGATCCCTTCTTAGAGGTAGAGGCCACGGACCTTCCGTGAGCATCTCTTGAAGTTCCGGATACCAAGTTCTTCTTGGCCAATCCGGAGCCACTAGTATTGTTCTTACTCCCCTTTTCCGCATAATTCTCAGTACCTTTGGTATGAGAGGCAGAGGAGGAAAAACATACACTGACTGGTACACCCACGGTGTTACCAGAGCGTCCACAGCTATTGCCTGAGGGTCTCTTGACCTGGCGCAATATCTGTCCAGTTTTTTGTTGAGGCGAGACGCCATCATGTCCACCTTTGGTTTTTCCCAATGGTTCACAATCATGTGGAAAACTTCCGGATGAAGTCCCCACTCTCCCGGGTGAAGGTCGTGTCTGCTGAGGAAGTCTGCTTCCCAGTTGTCCACTCCCGGGATGAACACTGCTGACAGTGCTATGACATGATTTTCCGCCCAGCGAAGAATCCTTGCAGCTTCTGTCATTGCTCTTCTGCTTCTCGTGCCGCCTTGTCTGTTTACGTGGGCGACTGCCGTGATGTTGTCCGACTGGATCAACACCGGCTGACCCTGAAGCAGCGGTTTCGCCAAGCTTAGAGCATTGTAGATCGCTCTTAGCTCCAGTATATTTATGTGAAGAGACGTCTCCAGGTTTGACCATACACCCTGGAAGTTTCTTCCCTGTGTGACTGCTCCCCAGCCCCGTAGGCTGGCATCCGTAGTCACCAGGACCCAGTCCTGTATGCCGAACCTGCGGCCCTCTAACAGATGGGCACTCTGCAACCACCACAGGAGAGACAACCTTGTCCTTGGTGACAGTGTTATCCGCTGATGCATGTGCAGATGCGATCCGGACCATTTGTCCAGCAGATCCCACTGAAATATTCGTGCATGGAATCTGCCGAATGGAATTGCTTCGTAAGAAGCCACCATCTTTCCCAGGACTCTTGTGCATTGATGTACTGACACATTTCCTGGTTTTAGGAGGTTCCTGACAAGTTCGGATAACTCCCTTGCTTTCTCCTCCGGGAGAAACACCTTTTTCTGAACCGTGTCCAGAATCATTCCCAGGAACAGCAGACGTGTTGTCGGGGACAATTGAGATTTTGGAAGATTCAGAATCCACCCGTGTTGTTGAAGCACTACTTGGGTTAGTGCTACACCGACTTCCAGCTGTTCTCTGGACTTTGCCCTTATCAGGAGATCGTCCAAGTAAGGGATAATTAATACGCCTTTTCTTCGTAGAAGAACCATCATTTCGGTCATTACCTTGGTAAAGACCCGAGGTGCCGTGGACAAACCAAACGGCAGCGTTTGAAACTGATAATGACAGTCTTGTATCACGAACCTGAGATACCCTTGGTGTGAGGGGTAAATTTGGACATGCAGATAAGCATCTTTTATGTCCAGGGACACCATGAAGTCCCCTTCTTCCAGATTCGCTATCACTGCTCTTAGTGACTCCATCTTGAACTTGAATTTCTGTATGTACAGGTTCAAGGATTTCAGATTTAGAATAGGTCTTACCGAACCGTCCGGCTTCGGTACCACAAATAGTGTGGAATAATACCCCTTTCCCTGTTGTAGGAGGGGTACCTTGACTATCACCTGCTGAGAATACAGCTTGTGAATGGCTTCCAATACCGTCGCCCTTTCTGAGGGAGACGTTGGTAAAGCAGACTTTAGGAAACGGCGAGGGGGAGATCTTTCGAATTCCAACATGTAACCCTGAGATACTATCTGCAGGATCCACGGGTCCACCTGTGAGCGAGCCCACTGATTGCTGAAAATCTTTAGTCGACCCCCCACCGCTCCTGAGTCCGCTTGTAAAGCCCCAGCGTCATGCTGAAGGCTTTGTAGAACCCGGGGCGGGCTTCTGGTCCTGGGCAGGGGCTGCTTGCTGCCCTCTCTTACCCTTTCCTCTGCCTCGTGGCAGATAAGACTGTCCTTTTGCCCGCTTGTTTTTATAGGAGCGAAAGGACTGCGGCTGAAAAGACGGTGTCTTTTTCTGTTGGGAGGGGGTCTGAGGTAAAAAAGTGGATTTGCCGGCAGTTGCCGTGGCCACCAGATCCGATAGACCAACCCCAAATAATTCCTCTCCTTTATATGGCAATACTTCCATATGCCTTTTGGAATCCGCATCACCTGACCACTGTCGCGTCCATAAACTTCTTCTGGCAGATATGGACATCGCACTTACTCTCGATGCCAGAGTGCAAATATCCCTCTGAGCATCTCGCATATAAAGAAACGCATCCTTTAATTGCTCTAGAGTCAATAAAATACTGTCCCTATCCAGGGTATCAGTATTTTCAGTCAGGGAATCCAACCACACTACCCCAGCACTGCACATCCAGGCTGAGGCTATTGCTGGTCGGAGTATAACACCAGTATGCGTGTATATACTCTTCAGGGTAGTTTCCAGCCTCCTATCTGCTGGATCCTTGAGGGCGGCCGTATCTGGAGACGGCAACGCCACTTGTTTTGATAAACGTGTGAGCGCTTTATCCACCCTAGGGGGTGTTTCCCAGCGCGCCCTAACCTCTGGTGGGAAAGGGTATAATGCCAATAACTTCTTAGAAATTAGCAGTTTTCTATCTGGGTTAACCCACGCTTCATCACACACGTCATTCAATTCCTCTGATTCTGGAAAAGCTACAGGTAGTTTTTTCACCCGACACATAATACCCCTTTTTGAGGTACCTGCAGTATCAGAGATCTGCAAAGCCTCCTTCATTGCCGTGATCATATAACGTGTGGCCCTATTGGAAAATACGTTTGTTTCTTCACCGTCGACACTAGATTCATCTGTGTCGGTACCTGTGTCGACTGACTGAGGTAAGGGACGTTTTACAGCCCCTGACGGTGTCTGAGACGCCTGAGCAGGTACTAACTGGTTTTCCGGCCGTCTCATTTCGTCAACTGACTTTTGTAATGTACTAACATTATCACGTAATTCCATAATTAAAGCCATCCATTCCGGTGTCGACTCCCTAGGGGGTGACATCACCATTACCGGCAATTGCTCCGCCTCCACACCAACATCGTCCTCATACATGTCGACACACACGTACCGACACACAGCAGACACACAGGGAATGCTCTTATCGAAGACAGGACCCCACTAGCCCTTTGGGGAGACAGAGGGAGAGTTTGCCAGCACACACCAAAAGCGCTATAAAATGTATATAAACAACCCTAAAAGGTGTTGTTTTTGTTATATGCGCTTTAAATATATAAATATCGCCAAAATATGCCCCCCTTCTCTTTGTTACCCTGTTTCTGTAGTGCAGTGCAGGGGAGAGTCCTGGGAGCCTTCCTCACAGCGGAGCTGAGCAGGAAAATGGCGCTGTGTGCTGAGGAGAATAAGCCCCGCCCCCTTTTCGGCGGGCTTTTCTCCCGGGTTTTGAGATATCTGGCCTGGGTTAAATACATACATATAGCCTCAATGGCTATATGTGGTGTATTCTTTGCCATCAAAGGTATTAAATATTGCTGCCCAGGGCGCCCCCAGCAGCGCCCTGCACCCTCCGTGACCGTTCAGTGTGAAGTGTGTAGCAACAATGGCGCACAGCTGCAGTGCTGTGCGCTACCTTCATGTAGGCTGAAGAGCCTTCTGCCGCCTGTTTCCGGACCCTCGATCTTCAGCATCTGTAAGGGGGATCGGCGGCGCGGCTCCGGGACGAACCCCAGGGTGACCTGTGTTCCGACTCCCTCTGAAGCTATGTCCAGTAGCCTAAGACTCCAATCCATCCTGCACGCAGGTGAGTTGAAAATCTCTCCCCTAAGTCCCTCGATGCAGTGAGCCTGTTGCCAGCAGGACTCACTGAAAATAATAAACCTAAAAACTTTTTCTAAGCAGCTCTTTAGGAGAGCCACCTAGATTGCACCCTGCTCGGACGGGCACAAAAACCTAACTGAGGCTTGGAGGAGGGTCATAGGGGGAAGAGCCAGTACACACCATGTGATCCTAAAAGCTTGCTTTTGTGCCCTGTCTCCTGCGGAGCCGCTATCCCCCATGGTCCTGACGGAGTCCCCAGCATCCACTAGGACGTTAGAGAAATATGACTTGTTGTATGTGCTGATTGATTGATATTTCAATTATATAACATTGCTCAAGGAAAACGGTCATATATTGGCCTGCCCTGTATGTACTATGATCAATTCCAGCCACACAGGCACAGCAGTGTTGGACAGGGGGTCAGGTGGTGGAGAATGTGGAAGTGAAGAAAAAAAAAATGTGTGGAGTTGGGAGTACTGTGTAGGGTGGGTATGTACTTAGATAGCTTGTGACGCTTATGTCAGTGGTTCGGGAATTTGATAAGATGCCCTGAAGAGGCGAGTTTTCAGGAAATGCTTAAACTTGAGGTTTTGGAGTTGGGAGACTTGTAGGAGAGTCTTATTATGTATGTGGATGACTGGATGTAATCTGTGACTGGCTGTAACATGATTTTGAGTCAAAACATGTTGAATGTGGGGAACAAACAACAATTCAGAGAGTCAAGGATGACACCACTTAGGCAGCGAGCTTTTGCTGTTTATTGTATAGCGTTAACAATAGTTCAGGTCACGGCAGCATTTAGTGACATGGACCAATACAGATAGTGATAATAAATCTGGGGAGGAAGATTGTCCAAAGGGGTATATTCAATAAGAGTCGGATCCATTCCGACAGGCAGTTGTCGGAATGGATCCAACAACCCCTATTCAATGGACGGCCAAATCAGACTGTCGGATTTGGCCGTACACAGGGTCCTGTCCTGCTGCTGTCAGTGGCGCTGCACTGACAGCAGTGGCCAGGAGTGCAGATGGCGGCAGGCGTGAGCTGGACGGCGGCGGGGGTAAGCTGGGCAGCGGGGAGAGCAGAGATCGGCGGCTAGAGCTGACTGCGTGGGGACATGTCTGTGGCGGCGGGTGGAGGCGCTGCAGGGAATGAGGTGCCTGCGGGCTGCGCTGGCTGCAGGGGGACATGTCTGCGGCGGCGAAGGGGAAGCTCTGCAGGGAGAGAGGTCTCACCCTGGGGCGGCGAAGGGGAAGCTCTGCAGGGAGAGAGGTCTCTCCCTGCAGCGCCTCCCCCCGCCGCAGACATGTCCCCCCCGCCGGCCGACAATCTCAGCACCGCTTGTCTCCTCACCTCAATCTGACTTGTTTTCATGTCAGATTAAGTTTGTCGGAAAGGGGGTTAAAACATGTCTGATTTGGCCCCATTTCCTATAGAAGCATGTGGATCGGCGGCTATTACGCTGATCCACGTGTTTTCTGACAAGTCGGGAATTCCCATCTTGTCGGAAAAAATCAGCCCCTATTGAATAGGTCGGAACCCCTTCCGACCTATTTCTGTTGGAAGCTGCCGTCTTTCCGACAAGACGGCTGCTTCCAACAGTTATTGAATACACCCCATAAACTGATTATGAAGTAATTCAATGGGCTCGGCTGTACCGATAACATAAAACACTTTTTTAATCCTCCAGATTGCAGAGACTATCGCTGTACAGAAAATAGGCTGGGGGAAATAAAACAGCAGCCATCTCTTCTGAATGTGATTGCTTTGGCTTCCAAGCACCATCCAGATGCAAAAGAACAACAAACTAAAGAGAGAGCTCTAGCCTTGAGGATACGTCATAGTCAGTCTGCCAGCCCAGACAGTGGCTGCGCAACAACTCGTTGTCATGAGAATCACTCAGTTGATCTTAATAGCTATTATATTATCATGAGGATATGCTTCCTTATGACTTAATTTTTTTGCAGAAGTACTGTACTACTACTTGTATCAGCCAGGTTGTATTTTTCTAGTGATTTATTGTATTCTTTAATTAATACTGTATGTTTTCAACATTTTTATCAAGCCTCTCTGGCCCTAGAATAGATTTACTTGCAACAAGTTGCAATGCCTGCTGCTGCATCACAGGCTTTTGCCTGCCAAGCAGGTATTTTTCGGTTGTCATCAATACAGGGCACTGGGCAGGGAGGGACCCAAGTGATCATCAGGTCCCATTGCAACAGGGAAGGGGGCAAGGGTTATAAGAGAATAAAACAGTTCTATCAGTATGTATATGTACTAGTATGTATATATGTACATTACTTTTTACACCTTGTTGTGTGAACTTAGTGAACTTAACCTACTACTAGTACTTTAATAAAAGAACAACTGTATTCTTGAATTGATATTTGCAGAAAATAAATTACCTGCTGTGAAGGAAATATTGTGTTGCACTTGGTTTGTTGTTATCTAGCATACTAAAACACATAGTGAAAGGTATACAAAGGGGTATATTCAATTTAAGTCGCATCCATTCCAACATTCATTTGTCAGAATGGATCCCGACTTGGGATATTCAATGACATCTCAATTCGGCTTGTAAAACAGTGGAATTGAGATGCAGGAGCTAGACGGGGGAGAGACGAGGGCAGACTGGGGAGAGCAGCGATACAGCAGCGGCTATATAGCCGCTGCTGTAGCGCTGCTCTCCCCAGTCTGCCCTCGGCTCCCCCCCCCCGTCTTTGCCTCACAGTCTCCACGTCCCTCCGCTCCCCGTATCACAGCCGCCGCTCACGGCAGCATGCACCCGGCTCCAGCAAGCGAGGTCTCGCTTGCTGGAGCCGGGTGGACGCTGCTGAGAGCAGCGGCTGTGACATCCTCCAAGACTGCTCTCCCCGCGTCTGGCTGCCAGCGGCTTTCCCCCCTACTCCCCGCGACTCTCCCCCCTCTCCTCCACAGTCCCTCATCTCAGTCCGACATTTTTTTATGTCGGACTGAGATGGTCGGAAACGGGGCCAAATCCTGTCGAATTTGGCCCCGTTTCTCTCAAAAGTACGTGAATCAGCAGCTATACCGCCGATTCACGAACTATTCGACAAGTCGAATTCCACAACTTGTTGAATAAAAAGAGCTGGGATTGAATAGGTCGAATCACTATTCGAACTTAAAAAGTCGAAAACTGCCGTCTTTTCGACAGACGGCAGCTTTCAACCCTAATTGAATATACCCCAAAGTACTCAAGGGAATAATAGAGAAATGTGCTTCATTAAACTGCAAAGCTATGACTAAAACATTGACTAAAATTATACTAAAATGTTAATGGAGTTCCACTGACTAAATATTGACTAAGACGAAGAAAAAAAAAAAAGACTAAAATGTGACTTGTAAATTTACTCACATTTTAAGAAAGTGACTTAGGGTGCATACACACGGTGAGATTCGGACTTATCCGATTCTCACCGTGCGACAGGGGGCCGGGTCGGCACTTAGCCAGTATCGCAAGCACATAATAACTGTGCTTGCGATGCTGGCTATGTGCGATTTCAATCCTGACTATCTCTTCTATAGAGATAGTCAGGATTGACTTGCCTGCACAGCCTATTTTTTCTTCCGATGCCGACCGCGCGGGGCCGCGCATCGGCATCGGATCGGGATCGCAAGGTGACTGTCACCTTGCGATCTGCACTATATTTTCTTCCGATTCTGACTATATAGTCAGAATCGGAAGAAAATATCTTACCGTGTGTACACACCTTAAGACTAAAACTAAATTGAAAATCATTGACAAAATGAACACTTAAATATTTATATTTATGTGAGATGCTATTTCTTATAGGTTGTGAATTGCTTTTTTAATAATTGTGGTGTTATTTAGTAATATACAGGTCTTCATTACATCATTCTACCATACTAATACAAGCAGCGCAGTGAAAAAAGAATTTGCACTATTATTTTTAACTGTTCAACCAAAAACTTATTAAATAAAATAGGCACTGCATAAACAAAGAAAAGTATCCAATTTCCAAAGTGGAACAGCGAGCTCAGCTCAATAACTACTAACACCATCTTCAGTAACTCACAACTATGGAGGAATTTCATCAGCTTCTACACTTCACCAGTGCTAGGATTTGAGCTTGAAAATGCTTATTGAAGGGATCTCTACTATATCATTTGACAAATACATGCCAAAATTAGTTTCTTGCACTATATCCATTATATTTGGTACAAGCAATATGCCAGTATCATTGTAATCTTGCAGTAATAAAAATTATAACAGAAAGGCGATAAATATTTTTTTTACTACTGGATTATACAGACCTGCGGCTCTTTTTCCACAGAGCATCACAGTCATCCGGTATCCGGATGATAGGTCGACAGTCAATACTCACATTAATTACCCCAAAACCCCTGTAGGCATTCTAAACATCAGGATGCAGTGGTCGGTCATGTGACCAGCAGCAGCCCGACTGGCAGCAAAACAAATCACACCCCAACAGATACAGAAGGAAGGTAGATTCTTGCATACATAGACAATGTATGTCTCCCTCATAAAGAATCAGTACTCCAAATACGGGTGTAGTACTGGTGACCGGCGGTCTCCTGACCGCCGGTCACCTTACCGACGCCGGGATCCCGGCAGCATACCGACGCCGGGATCCCGGCGGGGAGGGGCTCTATGGGTGTCGTGGACACCCACGAGTGGAAATAGTCCCTGATGGTCGGCATGCCGACCATCGGGATAGTGAGCAGTCGGGCTCGTGGAGGAGGTCATGTGACTGTCGGTCAGCTGACCGGCAGTCACATGAATACCACCCCCAAATACTGAGGTTGCAAATAACACTAAAACCATCAAGCTTAATTTCTAGTATAACGGTACTTCTAGAAATACTGGGCAGTGCAGTGAAAGTATTTCTCCAGACAGAAAATTGACAATGTTTGCCAAACAAACCACTTTTATACTTTTCCATTCACAGAATATTGTTCAAGAACCCTGGATCCCATAACAAGCACCTTAACCACACAGCATACAGATACCTAGATATGACTTCATATATAAGTTATAACTTGCTTCTCCAGAGCAAAAAAATCCTAAAGAAGCAGTTAACAGATATACTGTATTTGACAAGTGCTTGCCTAAGTAAAGTCCAACTGTTAATCTAATTACTGACCCTAATAATCCCTTTAATTCTATTAAATTAACGAAAAGTTAGGAGCTGATGCAGAGCTGAACATACGTCTGTTTGTAGATTGTTCCTTGCATGTTTCCACGCTGTACATGCTCCGGAACTGGACAATGCAGTCTCGTACGCATTTTTAATCGTATCTGAATTTCCTCTGAAGATGGAACCTGGCTATAATGGAGGCGAATCAATGGAACTTGGGGCAACACACAGTTGGCTGTAGCATAGCTATGCCTGTTACTGGGACATATTATTCTACACATAATATAGAGAGGTTTAAGTGTGCATTGACGATAACTAAGCAAACCACAAGCTCGGATAGGGGGTTGGCGCACAATGCACATGTAAATATACACATTTTACTCTGTGTTTGCAATGCACAGTAAAATGTACTCGTAGCACATTTGTTCAATCTCCAGCCAGCGGTGGCCAACCAGTCAGAGACAAAGAGACAAAAAATCTTGTTAGGTACGTCAAAGAGCAGACATCAAGCCGAAGGCGCGTGTGCAAAAATGGGGTGTGACCTTGTGCCTGCTAGGCCACACCCCTGGTATAAAATACAATGAAAATGCCAGATCCACATAAAATACATTTTAAAGCCAGAATCAACATAAAATACATTGAAAAAGGACACTTCCACATAAAATAATTTAAAAAATCCAGATCCACATAACATATATTGAAAAATGCGATATTACATAATACACTTTCCGCTTCTCCATGCGTCACTCCAGCCAGCTCCCCATTGTGTCACTCCTGCCAGGATTCTCCTTTGTCACTGCAGCCAGCTCCCCATTGTGTCACTCTTACCAGCACCCTCCTGTATCACTCCAGTCAGCTCCCCCATTATGTCTCTCCTACCAGGATCTTTCTGTGTCACTCCAGCCATCTCCCCATTGTGTCACTCCAGCCCACCCTCATATGTCACTACAGCCCAGTATCTGGCTCCCTCAGTTTTCAGTCGCCGAAGTGCTGCTGTGTGTCTGGTTGGAGTGCACCAGTTTCCAGGATCTGTTGTGGTCAGGTGACTGAGTGTCGGGAGCCACATTAGAATAAAGAAAGAGCCACATGCGGCTCAAGAGCCACAGGTTGGCCACGGCTGCTCCAGCATATTACATCATGCCCTTCGTGTGCAACTCACAGTACAGACCATATGCGCGGAAGTTTCCTAAATTATAAGAATTGTATTTATTTCATTGCACTTTTGTCTCATACCTTGTAGAAATTCGACTGAAAACTGCATTAAAGTTATTGCAGCTTAATGAAAACAATACTCCAGATGCAGAAATCCGGAGCTCGGCTGCATGTTGGTTGCCCTCTCTGTGTGTGTGAATAAAATGGCATATCTCAGGTAGCAGTTGTTTTACCAGCATCGTCTCATCCAAGCGCATACAGTCTTTCGGTTGCTGAAATTGAAATCAAAAATACATATATATCAAATAAAAATAGAAAAAACAAAAGTCAGATGGTTAAAAGAATACAATTTATTTAAAACTAAAAACAGGTTCGTTATGCCAGGTATATAATCTTTACTAGTGCAGGATGTTTGCAGAGAATATTCTACATTCTTATCTCTAAGGAGGGAATTCAGTTAGCTGCTATAACCCATTTCCCTAGGTAAAACTGGCTTCTATCACGAAACACAAAAACTGACCTACCCAATTATTAACAAAACTTTACCTACAATAATTCTCCAGTGGTTTTATAGGGATTCCTTTTCACCACCTCCAGAGCAAGTGAAAAGTTAGGGAAAATTCCGATTGTAAGGTAAAAATGTCGAGACTTTATTTAGAACCACTGACTCCCTCCTTCATGACTAATTAGGTGATTTTCATTTGGACAGTAATGACATGTCATTTCTTGGGTGACAAATCCAGGAAATTGGGGTACAATGTATTTCAAAAGTGGCTTAAAATGACCCAAAAATATGCTATCATCCATTTTATGTACCCCTACAGTAATTTAAGCATTCATTTTGCACAAAAAAAAATTCTATCATTTATTTCAATATTTTAGAGTAATGCATATAGCAGCTATTTGACACATTTTAAGAACCCCAAATACTTTGTTTGGGCAGTAATAGACTGACAGTGTATATTAGTTTGTCTTTATTGAGGTACAGGCAGATTGCTCCATTTTCACCTATACTTCGCGCCTGTAATACAAACAAGAATTATGAAACAAAATTTAAATTTAGTGATTATCGGATTGAAGAGTTGCGATAAATGTGAGCGAACTTAGTGGCGATAAGCAAAGTAATCGTACAATAGGTCAGTTAACACACGATAACCTAACACGTTATCGTGGCTAATTAAATTCCCCCAGTGGGTAAAAATGTAATCATATACAGCAATGTCTTAAGCAGCAATAGAAAAAAAAATCAAGCTTATGTAAGAATGACATTATGAGCAAAAACAGTCAAGAGGGGGCGGAGGCAGCTTGAGTCTCAAGGGAAGTTCCTCAAGGGTTATTAAACTACGTAACACCTGCAAAAAACATTTTTTGCTTGCTGGCAATAAAAAGATCAGCTGTTGCAGGTCAGACAGTAAGAAAACATATTGCAGTTTCCCTCTCTTCTTCCCACTCTCAAATATAAAGCTAAAAAAAAAAGTGAATTTTGAAAGCACTAACAATTATGCTGGATAGGACTGAACAAGATTTTTGATACTTAACGTTAAATCTCTCTCCGAGTTCACCTGTGGGACACTTCTTGACTAGTGGGGTTAATGAGGGTGTAAGAGCCAGCACTTAAAAGGCTAAACTTTTATTAAAGACTAAGTCCCATCCTCTAACCCCTTTCTAGATTTGAACTTAAAGAGCCATAGGGATAGGCTGAAGAAACGAAGGACAGAATTGCATCCTTCTTACACGCACAACCAACAACAGAGGGACCAAAGTGTCTCCCAGATGAACTACGAGAAAGATTCAACAGCAAGTACCAAAAATCTTCTTCTCTTTCATATGGTGGATACTTCTTGATTATGTACAAAAGCTGGCCATAATGCAGGGTGTGTTCAGTCTTATCTGACAATAAGTCACATCCAAAATCAGCATCTCTTGATGCAAAATCATGAAATCTGTAAACATTTTG
The DNA here is from genome assembly GCF_028390025.1 of Pseudophryne corroboree. NCBI lineage: Eukaryota > Metazoa > Chordata > Amphibia > Anura > Myobatrachidae > Pseudophryne > Pseudophryne corroboree. Next base: position 442,137,091 of record NC_086445.1, read on the forward strand.
TGAATGTATTATCCGAAGACCATTTAGCAGCACCACGTAACTGATCCGAACATGCACAACAATACGCTGCCCACAAAGTCCCAACCAAATAAGTGGAATAAGCCAAGAACCTAGCTAGAATAGGTTGTTCAGGACCCTCATATGCTTGCTTAATCGTGGCAATAATCTATATGGCTATAATTTGCTTGGATATAGGCCAATCTTTTTTCTAAGTATCAAACTATAAACTGCTTTCCTTATACTGGCACTACTCTCCAAGAAAATTCTTACAGACAACCGACTCTGATTAACTGTCTTGCCTGATCTAGCAAAGGATGATACAACAATTTCCTGATTAAGATGAAATGCTGATATCATCTTAGGTTGAAAAGAGGGAAGTGTATGTAACACCGCCCTATCTTCACAGATAACCAGTAGCGGAGGTTTGCAAGACACCGCTTCCAAATCGGACGACTAACTAGCTGATGAAATGGCTAAAGGTAAATATAGCTTTCAAGATATACACTTTAAGTCAACCTCATGCAAAGGTTCAGAAGACGGTAACTGAATAGCTGACAGTACAAGATTTAGGTCCCATGGCTCTATGGGAGGCCTATATAGTGGCTGTACATGCATAGCCAAAAGTTTTGAGGATGACAAAAATAGGATTTTAATTATACCTACCAGTAAATCCTTTTCTTCTAGTTCATAAGGGATATTGGGGGAATCTAGTAAGATGGGTATAGACACAGGGTCCAAAGGAGACGGTGCACTTTACATTTCTTCAACTGGGTGTGCTGGCTCCTCCCCTCTATGCCACCTCCCACAGGCAGTTATAGGTAAAACAGTGCCCGAAGGAGAAAGGACATATGAGAGAAGGAACATGAAAACAAGGAGTGGTGAGCGTTATATACCAGCACACAACTTCCTTGGTTTTTATGAAACAGTAAGTGCAAACCTCGATCAGGGTAAAGAGGTGGATGTAATCTTTTTAGATTTTGCCAAAGCTTTCGACACAGTACCACACATACACATGCGAATTATCTACAAGCTACAAGAAATAGGGCTAGGAAGCTCTATATGCACTTGGGTCAAGAATTGGTTAGATAATAGAGAGCAGCGCGTTGTGGTTAATGGATCTCTTTCAAATTGGACTGAAGTGTTAAGTGGTGTGCCACAAGGCTCGGTATTAGGACCACTATTGTTCAACATTTTCATTAACGACCTAACAGAAGGTTGAGAGAGCATGGTGTCAATTTTTGCAGATGATATCAAATTGTGTAAGGTTATAAATACAGGAGGAGGATGCTGAGTCTCTTCAGAACGACTTAGTTAAATTAGAAACAAGGGCAGCGAAATGGAGAATGTGCTTCAACACAGACAAGTGTAAGGTAATGCACTGTGGTAGCAAGAACAACATAACACCTACATACTGAATGGGGTAAAATGAGGGGATACAGTACTGGAAAAAGACTTCGGTGTTCTCATAGATAAACTAAGCAGCAGTTCCCAAAGTAGGATGGCAGCAAAGAAGGCTAATAAGATACTAGCATGCATAAAACGGGGAACTGATGCAAGGGACGAGGGTGTTATACTCCCGTTATATAAATCACTAGTGAGGCCACACCTTGAATACTGTGTAAAATTCTGGGCACCGTACTACAAAAAGGATATCCTGGAGCTAGAAAAGGATCAGAGGAGGGCGACCAAACTAATTAAGGGCATGGAGATGATGGAATACAAGGAAAGGCTTGAAAGACTAGGCGGCTTGAAAGACTAGGCATGTTTACATTGGAAAAGAGGAGACTAAGAGGGGATATGATCAACATCTACAAATATATAAGGGGACAATACACAGAGCTTGCGCGGGACCTGTTTTTGGCCAAATCAACACATAGGACTCGTGGACACTCGCTCAGGTTAGAGGAGAGGAGATTCCGCACAATACGTCGTAAAGGCTTTTTCACGGTAAGGCCAATATGTGTTTGGAATTCCCTGCCTGAGGGAGTTGTAATGGCGGACTCTGTCAACACCTTTAAGAATGGATTAGATAAATTCCTCATAGCTAAGGGTATCCAGGGTTATGGTGCATAGTCACGTACTATAGTCATAATTTTAGACAAATCATCATGCATAGGAGAACACAAATAGGTTGAACTCGATGGACAATTGTTTTTTTTTCAACCTCAGATACTATGTTACTATGTTACTTACACATAACAACCAGCAATGACTGGCAACAACAGCAACAGCTGAACAGGTAGACACATAAGAGAACCTGCAGAAAAGTCAATGCACTGAGGCGGGCGCCCAATATCCCTTATGGACTACGAGAAAAGCATTTACCGGTAGATAATTAAAATCCTATTTTCTCTAGCACACATAAGGGATATTGGGGACGATGGGGACGTCCCATAGCATCCAGAATGGGCGGGAACATGCAGAGACTTATGAAGCACCGCCTGCCCAAGCTGGGTATCCTCTTTGGCCAGGGTATCAAATTTGTATAACTTCACAAAAGTGTTCTTCCCCGACCAGGCAGAGGCTCGGCACAGTTGCAAAGCCGAGACTCCGTGAGCAGCCGCCCAGGAAGAACCCATCAATCTTGTAGAGTGGCCCTACAGACACTTAGGAACAGACAAGGCTGCCGACACATAGGCCTGTTGCACAGTAAGTCTAAGCCAACGAGCAATGGACTGCTTCGAAGCAGGACAACCCTTTTTCTGCGCATCATAGAGCACGAACAAAGTATCCGTCTTTCTGATCCGGGACGTTTGCTTGACATAGATCTTCAAGGCTTGCACAGCATCTAACTTAACGCCTCCGGAGGAGCAGAAGAATCAGAACTGGATGGAACCACAATAGGTTGATTCAGGGGTTTTATCTTAGACCGAGCGCTGTCTGTTCTGATGTTCTGTACAAAGTGTAATAACTACAAAAAGGGATGTGTAATGTGTAGCAACTAAAAAATTATAAAATAATGAAAATACTAATGAAAAATGATAAATAATATGAAAATGAAAGTAAAAATAAATATAAAAGTAAATAATAAAAATAAAAATAAAATTAAAAAATAAATAAATACAAATAAATAAATAAAAATAAAAAATAATAAATAAAAATGAAAATAAAAATAAAATTAATAAATAATGAAAAAAGGGGGAGGGAGGGTTAGGAAGGTGGGGAGGGGAATAGTGCAATGTTTACAGCTCCTTTGTTGGAGCTTTAGTTGGAGCTTTTAGACACTTAGTTCAGGAGAGGAAACAGTCTCTTAGTAGAAAAGGCTATCCCTATCTTACCCTGATATTTTCTTTTCTGCTGAGGCCGTGACCGGGAGTGGCTTCCGGTGGTGTTGTTCCTGTCAGCTTGGTAGGACAGCCCTGCCTTGATGCTGGGCTGTGGCTGCCTTCCACTTGCTGTGCTGTAGCCGCTGTTTAGAGCCGATCCGCCGCGACCGGAAGTTCGGGTCTGCACTTCCGGTAGTTCGAATGCTGGTGGCGGAATTGGCGATGTGAAATGTCCTCTGTGTCTGCTCCTTCTTGTTCCAACGCGTTTCGAATCCAGAGATTCTTTCTCTAGGTTGATTCAGGTGAAATGCAGAGACAGCCTTAGTCAGGAATTGCTGTCTAGACCAGAGCTCCGCTCTGTCCTTGTAAAAGACCAAGTACAGAATTTGACACAATAAGGCCCCCAATTCTGATACATGTCGAGCAGAAGCCAGGGCCAGTAACATCACCGTCTTCCACGTGAGTTACTTGTCTTCCACAGTCATCAGAGGTTCAAACCAGGAGGACTGTAGAAGTTCCAACACAACATTCAAATCCCTGGGTGCAGTAAGCGGCACAAAAGGAGGTTGGATGTAGAGTACCCCTTGCAATAAGGTCTGAACTTCTGGCAACACCGCCAATGTCTTCTGGAAGAAAATGGAGAGGGCTGAAATCTGGACCTTAATGGAACCCAGACGTAAGCCTTTATACACACCAGCCTGTAGGAAACATAAGAAACGTCCCAAGTGAAACTCGGCAGGCGGATACGTGCGCTCTTCGCACCAAGAGACATATCTCTTCCAGATATGATGATAGTGTTTTGACGTCACAGATTTCCTGGCCTGAACCATGGTAGCAATGACTCTTTTGGAAAGGCCCTTGTAAGCTAGGATGTTCCGCTCAACCTCCATGCCGTCAAACAAAGTCGCCGTAAGTCCAAGTAGACGAACGGTCCTTGTTGAAGATCTCTTCTTAGTGGTAGAGGCCAGGGATCTTCGACGGACATGTCCAGAAGATCCGCGTACCATGCCCTCCGAGGCCAACCCAGGTCAATCAGAATTGCCTGGACTCCTTGATTCCTGATTCGCTTGAGCACCCTTGGGAGCAACAGAATTGGAGGAAACAGGTAGACCAGCTAGTAAGGCCAAGGCGACGTCAGTGCATCCACTGCCTAAGGGTCCTGGTTCGTGAGCAATACCAGTGAAGCTTCTTGTTGAGTCGAGAAGTCATCATGTCTATTTGTGGGCAGCCCCACCGGTCGATGATCTGCTGGAACACCTGATGGTGGAGTCCCCCCCACTCCCCCGGGTGGAGATCGTGATGACTGAGGAAGTCTGTTTCCCAGTTGTCCACACCCGGAATGAAGATTGCCGACATGGCTCTTGCATTTCTTTCCGCCCAGAGGATTATCTTGGACACCTCTCGTATGCAGGCTTCGCTTTTTGTCCCTCCTTGTCGACTGATATACGCCACTGCTGTGGCGTAGTCCGACTGTACTTGGATCGCGTGATACTTGAGCAGAGGTGAGGCCTTTGCTCTTCCTGAAGCAGAGCATTGTAGATCGCCTGAAGTTCCAGAATGTTGATCGGAAGAAGGCTTTCTTGGGCTGACCACCTGCTCTGGAACTGCACCCCTTGGGTGACAGCTCCCCATCCTCTCAGACTCGCATACGTCGTGAGGAGGGTCCAATACTGAGTCACAAAACTCAGGCTTCCAGGAGATTGGAGGACTGTAACCACCACAGGAGGGAACTCCTGGTCTGAGGGGACAGCCGGATTAGCCGGTACATCTGTAGATGTGAGCCGGACCACTTGCTCAGGAAATCCAATTGAAATGTTCTGGCATGGAACCTCCCATATTGGAATGCCTTGTATGAGGTGACCATTTTCCCAGCAATCAAATGCAAAGATGGATAGACACTCGGGTAGGTCGAAGCACCATTCAGACCATCTCCTGAAGTGTTCTCGCCTTGTCCTCTGGTAGGTACACCTTCTGTACCACAGTATCCAGCAACATCCCCATGAACAGGAGCCGCTGAGTTGGCTCCAGGTGGGACTTCTGTAAATTGAGGATCCCACCCATGGTATGACAAAAGATGGATAGTGCGGTCGATATGGAGCAATAAAAGTTCCCTGGATCTTGCTTTTATCAGAAGATCGACCAGGTAAGGGACCATATTGACCACCTGGACCCGTAGTTGGAAAGTCATCTCCGCCATCACCTTCGTGAAAACCCTCGGAGCTGTGGACAGGCTGAAGGGCAGGGCCTGGAACTGGTAGTGATCGCCCACCAGGGCAAACCTCAGGTACGCCTGATGAGGTGGCCAAATTGGAATATGAAGATAGGCATCCTTGATATCCAAGGAGACAAATTCCTGTTCCTCCAGGCCCACAATCACTGCTCGCAGGGATTCCATTTTGAACTTGAAAACCTTCAGGTAAGGGTTCAAGGACTTGAGATTCAAAATTGGCCTTACCAAACCATCCAGTTTCGGTACCACAAACAGGTTGGAATAATAACCCTTGCCTCGTTGTAGTATGGGTACTGGAACAATGACGTAGGACTGGGCCAACTTTTGGATGGCCTGTTGCAATGTAACCTGCATATCCTCCAAAGCTGGTAAGCTTTATTTGAAAAAGAGTTGGGGAGGATCACCGTCGAACGCCAGCTTGTAGCCCTGAGAAATGAGATCCCGGACCCAGGTATCCTGGCAGGAAGCCTCCCAGAAGTGGCTGAAGTGACGCAGTAGAGCCCCCACCTCGAGATCCCTTCCAGGTGTGTACCGTCATGCTGAGGTCTTAGTGGAAGCAGTACTGGTGGTCTGGTCCTGAGAGCTGGTGCTTGCAGGTTTTCTTGACTTACCTCTGGTGCCTCTAGTTTGAGATACCTCTGGCCTTAGATCGAAACCTGTTAGACCGAAAGGACTGTACAGACAGCCCCGTGTAGGAGCGACCCGCCAGTGGGGCTCTAGAGGGGAGAAACGTGGATTTTCCAGCCGTTACTTTGGAAATCCACGTATGCAACTCAACCCCAAAGAGCCATTCACCCAAAAAGTGGTGGGATTCCACACTGCGCTTTGATTCTGCATCCGCAATCCACTGACGCAACCACAAAGCCCTGCGCACCGACACTGCCATGGCAGAAGTCTTAGCATTAATATTTCCCATCTCCTTGAGCGAGTCACACAGTGTAGTGTCCTGAATGTGCTTGAGGAGAGTAACCATAGTGATCAGGGGCATATCCCCGGAGAGGCCCTCCTGAATCTGAGTAGCCCACGTAGGAATGGCATGGGTCATCCAGCTATGACCGGCCTTTGTGATACACCTGCTGCCATGTAAATAGATTTTAGTGTAGTCTCTATTTTCCGGTCCCCAGGATCCTTTATGATAAAGGAGTCTGGGTCAGGCAGCACCGCCTTTTTAAACAGTCGAAAGACAAAAGTCAACCCCTGGGGGTTCCTCCCAAAACTTCCTACCTTCAGAAGCAAATGGGAAAGTGCGCTAAAACTTTTCTGACATATGGAATTTTTTGTCTGGATTTTTCCATGCTAACTTGAATAGGTCATCTAACTCTGCCGAATCAGGGAAAGTGACATTAGGCTTGTTTTGTGTGAAGAAAAACGACTGCTGTGTCCTCTAGAGAGAGCTTTAACACGTCCCGTACAGCCAAGATTAGGGGTTCAATACCCTGAGCAGAATATAAATCCCCATTAACGGGATCCAAGTCCTGTATATCCTCATTTGTATCAGAGAACAGAGCAGGTACACCACGCTTTTGTGGACCTGCATGAGAGAGGGGGGGCTGTGTAACATCTGCCCTAGCAGCTAAATTTACAACAGCTTGATGTAATAGCCGAGTTTTCTGTACATTAGCAGTGAGCTGGGATGACATATCAGACATCATAGTTTTAAGAGACCCTACCCAGTGGGGCACTGGACCCTCTCCCCCAACCCCTTCACTGATTTATGAAGATTGGCTGCATTGTTCACAAGAAACAGAATCAGATGACAATGGAGAGAATCTGGCGTAGCATACACTGCACAGTTTGTGTTTACCCATGTTTTACCGTAAGCACAAAGACATACACACAAACAGTAATAGTTTGCAAGTCTGCCCTAAGTGTATGTGAGGAGACACAGAGAGAGAGAGAGAGAGAGAGAGACCAGCACACCCCTAGCTGCACTGCCCTACCCCAGTGAGGCTGACAGCTAACTATAACACAGCAAATACTAGTAAATTCTGTCCTGGAGAGGACACAGACTGTGTACAATAGCAGCTCTCCCCATTTGATACACCCTGTACCAGATTTCCAGCGTGTCTTTTGAGGCAGGAAGCGCTGTGTGTGCTGTCCGTGGCTGCATTTAGCAGAGGAAAGATCCAAAATACCTCTGGTCCCGCTCTGAGTTAGCTATGCCCCCTCAAATGGCAGCAGAACTATAATGATTTTTATACTGGCAAAGTCTCCTGTGTGGCTTAAAAACGTTGCACAAGTGCTAGTTCAAGCTAATATAAGCCAGTCTACCCCAGGAGGGTCCCGTATACCGCTCCAGTGTTAAGCCCCTGGTTTGTACTCACTACAAACGTCATCTTCCAGCTAGTGTTAGGGATGTGTGGCGTGCTGCGATTGTGACAGCCAAGGCGCAGTGCCCCACTGAAAAAACTCTCAGTAGCGGGGAAGCGGCTCTGCACCTCGCAAGGCAAGTGACCATCCACCCCCCTAACTCCCATGGTATGCTGCTGCCGAAACAGCATACTGGAAATAATAAAAGTTAAAAAGAAATTGAAGAAAACTCTCTGGAGCTGCAGATATGTGCATCCTCTCCTGAAGGCACTTTTTTCCTAAACGTGCTTGTGGGAGGGGGCATAGAGGGGAGGAGCTAGCACACCCAGTGAAGAAGTTTAAAGTGCACCGGCTCCTTTGGACCCAGTCTATACCCATCGTACTAGATTCCCCCAATATCCCTTATGGATGCTAGAGAAAATTAATTTTCACAAAGTCTGCTGCCAGTTTTTATGATGGCAATTTGCACATACTCCAAAATGTCATGATCAGATGAACTGCAATTATTTGCAAAATCCCTCTTTGCCACGACAATGTACTTAATACCAAAACATTTTCACTGCATTTCAGCTCTGCCACAAATGGACAAGCTGACATCATGTCATGTGATTTTCTCGTTAACACAGGATAGAGTTTTGACAAGGACAAGGCTGGAGATCACTCTGTCATGCTGACTGAGTTAGAATAACAGACTGACAGTTTTAAAAAGAGGGTGGTGCTTGAAATCATTGTTCTTACTCTGTTAACCATGGTTACCTGCAAGGAGACAAGTGCAGACATCACTGCCTTGCACAAAAAGGGGCATCACCGGCAAGGATATTGCTGCTAGTGAGATTGCACCTAAATCAAGCATTTATTGGATCATCAAGAATTTCAAGGAGAGAGGTACAATAGTGAAGAAGGCTTCAGGGTGCCCAAGAACGTCCAGCAACAGGATAGTGTCCTAAGTTGATTCAGCTGCGGTATCAGGGTACCACCAGTGCACAGCTTGCTCAGGAATGGCAGCAGGTAGGTGTGAGTTCATCTGCACGCACAGTGAGACGAAGACTATTGGAGGATGGCCTGGTGTCAAGAAGGGCAGCAAAGAAGCCACTTCTCTTCAGGAAAAACATCAGGGACAGACTGATATTCTGTAAAAGGTACAGGAATTGGACTGCTGAGGACTGGGGTAGTCATTTTCTCTGATGAATCTCCTTTCAGATTGTTTGGGGCATCTGGAAAAACACTTGTCCGGGAGAAGGAAAGGTGAGCGCTTCCACCAGTCCTGTGTCATGTGAACAGTAAAGCGTTCTTAGACCATTCATGTGTGGGGTTGCTTCTCAGCCAAGGGAGTGGGCTCACTCACAATTTTGCCTAAGAAAAACAGCCAAGAATAAAGAAGGATACCAAAACATCCTCCAAGAACAACTTCTCCCAACCATCCAAGAACAGTTTGGTGACAAACAATGCATTTTCAAGCATGATGAAACACCTTGCCATACAGCAAAATTTATAACTAAGTGGCTCGGGTAACAAAACATCAAAATTTTGGGACCATGGCCAGGAAACTCTCCATACCTTAATTCCATTGAAAACGTGTTGTCAATCTTCAAGAGTCAGGTGGAGAAACAAAAACCCACAGATTCTAACTAACAACAAACACTGATTAAGCAAGCATGCGAGTATGTGGCCCAGAAGTTGATTGACCGCATGCCAGGGCGAATTTGCAGAGGTCTTGAAAAAGAAGGGTCAACACTGCAAATATTGACTCTTTGCATAAACTTAATGTAATCGTCAAAAAAAGCCTTTCACACTAATGAAATGCTTGTAAATAAGAATTTACTTACCGATAATTCTATTTCTCGGAGTCCGTAGTGGATGCTGGGGTTCCTGAAAGGACCATGGGGAATAGCGGCTCCGCAGGAGACAGGGCACAAAAAGTAAAGCTTTAGGATCAGGTGGTGTGCACTGGCTCCTCCCCCTATGACCCTCCTCCAAGCCTCAGTTAGGATACTGTGCCCGGACGAGCGTACACAATAAGGAAGGATTTATGAATCCCGGGTAAGACTCATACCAGCCACACCAATCACACTGTACAACCTGTGATCTGAACCCAGTTAACAGTATGATAACAGCGGAGCCTCTGAAAGATGGCTCACAACAATAATAACCCGATTTTTGTAACTATGTACAAGTATTGCAGATAATCCGCACTTGGGATGGGCTCCCAGCATCCACTACGGACTCCGAGAAATAGAATTATCGGTAAGTAAATTCTTATTTTCTCTATCGTCCTAGTGGATGCTGGGGTTCCTGAAAGGACCATGGGGATTATACCAAAGCTCCCAAACGGGCGGGAGAGTGCGGATGACTCTGCAGCACCGAATGAGAGAACTCCAGGTCCTCCATAGCCAGGTTATCAAATTTGTAGGATTTTACAAACGTGTTTGCCCCTGACTAAATAGCCGCTCGGCAAAGTTGTAAAGCCGAGACCCCTCGGGCAGCCGCCCAAGATGAGCCCACCTTCCTTGTGGAATGGGCATTTACATATTTTGGCTGTGGCAGGCCTGCCACAGAATGTGCAAGCTGAATTGTATTACACATCCAACTAGCAAAAGTCTGCTTAGAAGCAAGAGCACCCAGTTTGTTGGGTGCATACAGGATAACAGCAAGTCAGTTTTCCTGACTCCAGCCGTCCTGGAACCTATATTTTCAGGGCCCTGACCACATCTAGCAACTTGGAGTCCTCCAAGTCCCTAGTAGGCGCAAGACACCACAATAAGCTGGTTCAGGTGAAACACTGACACCACCTTAGGGAGAGAACTGGGGACGAGTCCGCAGCTCTGCCCTGTCCGAATGGACAAACAGATATGGGCTTTTTTGAGAAAAAAACCACCAATTTGACACTCGCCTGGTCCAGGCCAGGTCCAAGAGCATGTTCACTTTTCATGTGAGATGCTTCAAATCCACAGATTTGACTGGTTTTAAACCAATGTGTTTTGAGGAATCCCAGAACTACGTTGAGATCCCACAGTGCCACTGGAGGCACAAAAGGGGGTTGTATATGCAATACTCCCTTGACAAACTTCTGGACTTCAGGAACTGAAGCCAATTCTTTCTGGAAGAAAAATCGACAGGGCCGAAATTTGAACCTTAATGGACCCCAATTTGAGGCCCATAGACACTCCTGTTTGCAGGAAATGCAGGAATCGACCGAGTTGAAATTTCTTCGTGGTGCCTTCCTGGCCTCACACCACGCAACATATTTTCGCCACATGTGGTGATAATGTTGTGCGGTCACCTCCTTTCTGGCTTTGACCAGGGTAGGAATGACCTCTTCCTGAATGCCTTTTCCCTTAGGATCCGGCGTTCCACCGCCATGCCGTCAAACGCAGCTGCGGTAAGTCTTGGAACAGACATGGTACTTGCTGAAACAAGTCCCTTCTTAGCGGCAGAGGCCATAAGTCCTCTGTGAGCATCTCTTGAAGTTCCGGGTACCAAGTCCTTCTTGGCCAATCCGGAGCCATGAGTATAGTTCTTACTCCTCTACGTCTTATAATTCTCAGTACCTTAGGTATGAAAAGCAGAGGATGGAACACATACACCGACTGGTACACCCACGGTGTTACCAGAACGTCCACAGCTATTGCCTGAGGGTCTCTTAACCTGGCGCAATACCTGTCCCGTTTTTTGTTCAGACGGGACGCCATCATGTCCACCTTTGGTAATTCCCAACGGTTTACAATCATGTGGAAAACTTCCCCATGAAGTTCCCACTCTGCCGGGTGGAGGTCGTGCCTATTGAGGAAGTCTGCTTCCCAGTTTCCATTCCCGGGATGAAACACTGCTGACAGTGCTATCACATGATTTTCCGCCCAGCAAAAAGTCCTTGCAGTTTTTGCCACTGCCCTCCTGCTTCTTGTGCCGCCCTGTCTATTTACGTGGGCGACTGCCGTGATGTTTTATCCCACTGGATCAATACCGGCTGACCTTGAAGCAGAGGTCTTGCTAAGCTTAGAGCATTATAAATTTACCCTTAGCTATATTTATGTGGAGAAAAGTCTCCAGACTTGATCACACTCCCTGGAAATTTTTTCCTTGTGTGACTGCTCCCCAGCCTCTCGGGCTGGCCTCCGTGGTCACCAACATCCAAAACTGAATGTCGAATCTGCGGCCCTCTAGAAGATGAGCACTCTGTAACCACCACAGGAGAGACACCCTTGTCCTTGGATATAGGGTTATCCGCTGATGCATCTGAAGATGCGATCCGGACCATTTGTCCAGCAGATCCCACTGAAAAGTTCTTGCATGAAATCTGCCGACTGGAATTGCTTCGAAGGAAGTCACCATTTTTTTACCATGGCCCTTGTGCAATGATGCACTGATTTTAGGAGGTTCCTGACTAGCTCGGATAACTCCCTGGCTTTCTCTTCCGGGAGAAACACCTTTTTCTGGACTGTGTCCAGAATCATCCCTAAGCACAGGAGACTTGTTGTCGGGATCAGCTGCGATTTTGGAATATTTAGAATCCACCCCTGCTGTTGTAACAGTATCCGAGATAGTGCTACTCCGACCTCCAACTGTTCCCTGGACTTTGCCCTTATCAGGAGATCGTCCAAGTAAGGGATAATTAAGACGCCTTTTCTTCGAAGAAGAACCATCATTTCGGCCATTACCTTGGTAAAGACCCGGGGTGCCGTGGACAATCCAAACGGCAGCGTCTGAAACTGATAGTGACAGTTCTGTACCACGAACCTGAGGTACCCTTAGTGATAAGGGCAAATTTGGGACATGGAGGTAAGCATCCCTGATGTCTCGGGACACCATATAGTCCCCTTCTTCCCGGTTCGTTATCACTGCTCTGAGTGACTCCATCTTGATTTGAACCTTTGTAAGTGTTCAAATTTTTTTAGATTTAGAATAGGTCTCACCTAGCCTTCTGGCTTCAGTACCACAATATAGTGTGGAATAATACCCCTTTTCTTGTTGTAGGAGGGGTAATTTAATTATCACCTGCTGGGAATACAGCTCGTGAATTTTTTCCCATACTGCCTCCTTGTCGGAGGGAGACCTTGGTAAAGCACACTTCAGGAGCCTGCGCAGGGGAAACGTCTCGACATTCCAATCTGTACCCCTGGGATACTACTTGTAGGATCCAGGGGTCCTGTACGGTCTCAGCGTCATGCTGAGAGCTTGTCAGAAGCGGTGGAACGCTTCTGTTCCTGGGAATGGGCTGCCTGCTGCAGTCTTCTTCCCTTTCCTCTATCCCTGGGCAGATATGACTCTTATAGGGACGAAAGGACTGAAGCTGAAAAGACGGTGTCTTTTTCTGCAGAGATGTGACTTAGGGTAAAAAACGGTGGATTTTCCAGCAGTTGCCGTGGCCACCAGGTCCGATGGACCGACCCCAAATAACTCCTCTTCCTTTATACGGCAATACACCTTTGTGCCGTTTGGAATCTGCATCACCTGACCACTGTCGTGTCCATAAACATCTTCTGGCAGATATGGACATCGCACTTACTCTTGATGCCAGAGTGCAAATATCCCTCTGTGCATCTCGCATATATAGAAATGCATCCTTTAAATGCTCTATAGTCAATAAAATACTGTCCCTGTCAAGGGTATCAATATTTTTAGTCAGGGAATCCGACCAAGCCACCCCAGCTCTGCACATCCAGGCTGAGGCGATCGCTGGTCGCAGTATAACACCAGTATGTGTGTATATACTTTTTATGATATTTTTCCAGCCTCCTGTCAGCTGGCTCCTTGAGGACGGCCCTATCTATAGACGGTACCGCCACTTGTTCTGATAAGCGTGTGAGCGCCTTATCCACCCTAAGGGGTGTTTCCCAACGCGCCCTAACTTCTGGCGGGAAAGGGTATACCGCCCATATTTTCTATCGGGGGGAACCCACGCATCATCACACACTTCATTTAATTTATCTGATTCAGGAAAAACTACGGTAGTTTTTTCACATCCCACATAATACCCTCTTTTGTGGTACTTGTAGTATCAGAAATATGTAACACCTCCTTCATTGCCCTTAACGTGTGGCCCTAATAAGGAATACGTTTGTTTATTCACCGTCGACACTGGATTCAGTGTCCCTGTCTGTGTCTGTGTCGACCGACTAAAGTAAACGGGCGTTTTAAAACCCCTGACGGTGTTTTTGAGACGTCTGGACCGGTACTAATTGTTTGTCGGCCGTCTCATGTCGTCAACCGACCTTGCCGCGTGTTGACATTATCACGTAATTCCCTAAATAAGCCATCCATTCCGGTGTCGACTCCCTAGAGAGTGACATCACCATTACAGGCAATTGCTCCGCCTCCTCACCAACATCGTCCTCATACATGTCGACACACACGTACCGACACACAGCACACACACAGGGAATGCTCTGATAGAGGACAGGACCTACTAGCCCTTTGGAGAGACAGAGGGAGAGTTTGCCAGCACACACCAAAAACGCTATAATTATATAGGGACAACCTTATATAAGTGTTTTCCCTTATAGCATCTTTTTTATATATTTCTAACGCCAAATTAGTGCCCCCCCTCTCTGTTTTAACCCTGTTTCTGTAGTGCAGTGCAGGGGAGAGCCTGGGAGCCTTCCCTCCAGCCTTTCTGTGAGGGAAAATGGCGCTGTGTGCTGAGGAGATAGGCCCCGCCCCTTTTTCGGCGGCCTCGTCTCCCGCTCTTAACGGATTCTGGCAGGGGTTAAATATCTCCATATAGCCCCCGGAGGCTATATGTGAGGTATTTTTAGCCAAATTAGGTTTTCATTTGCCTCCCAGGGCGCCCCCCTCCCAGCGCCCTGCACCCTCAGTGACTGCCGTGTGAAGTGTGCTGAGAGGAAAATGGCGCACAGCTGCAGTGCTGTGCGCTACCTTTAGAAGACTGAGTCTTCTGCCGCCGATTCTGGACCTCTTCTCGTTTCAGCATCTGCAAGGGGGCCGGCGGCGAGGCTCCGGTGACCATCCAGGCTGTACCTGTGATCGTCCCTCTGGAGCTAATGTCCAGTAGCCAAGAAGCCAATCCATCCTGCACGCAGGTGAGTTCACTTCTTCTCCCCTCAGTCCCTCGTTGCAGTGATCCTGTTGCCAGCAGGACTCACTGTAAAATAAAAAACCTAAGCTAAACTTTTTCTAAGCAGCTCTTTAGGAGAGCCACCTAGATTGCACCCTTCTCGGCCGGGCACAAAAATCTAACTGAGGCTTGGAGGAGGGTCATAGGGGGAGGAGCCAGTGCACACCACCTGATCCTAAAGCTTTACTTTTTGTGCCCTGTCTCCAGCGGAGCCGCTATTCCCCATGGTCCTTTCAGGAACCCCAGCATCCACTAGGACGATAGAGAAATTTTACTTTAGAATATCACAGTAACAACTGACAAAAAGGGTCAAAATACACTGAAGCAGCAAACTTTATGAAAACCAATACTTGTAACATTCTCAAAACTTTTGCCCATGGCTGTATGTGTAATGCACCCTGCAAAATGTTTTTACCTCTTAGAGACGTGCAGTGAGGAAAATGGCTCAGGAGGTACTGTAAATTACCAGAGCCAGATTTACACAAAGTATAAGGTGCCGTTGTATATACTGCTGGAAATTTGTTGAGTTTTGATCAGTTATGTGCGGAAAAGATAGGCAGGGGAGGCACCTCTGGCACTCTCTGGAAGAACTACAAATCTTTTCAGAAAATAAACCAAACTGATACCTATACCTTAAGAGAGCTTAACCGAAAGTCCAACACGAGGCCTGTCTGGAAAAAACAAACACAAGGTAACAAGAAAGAGGAATATGAAACCTTTTTTCTTGTTACACCACACAATATAATTTTTCCAGAATCTATGAATTGTCTGAAGATACTTTCTTTCTAATTTTAATCACAGTCTGAACTACTGAATCCCCCCAAAAATAATCGTCTTTAACCACTTAACTGACGTTTTCGCCGAAAACCTCTCTGAAATTGTTGGTTTTTTTATGAGTGAATTAGGTGAAGAACATGAATTTAACCCTATCCCAAATGATTTTAGTAAAAATAATAATAAGATTTTACTCACCGGTAAATCTATTTCTCGTAGTCCGTAGTGGATGCTGGGGACTCCGTAAGGACCATGGGGAATAGACGGGCTCCGCAGGAGACAGGGCACTCTAAGAAAGAATTAGGACTACTAGTATGCACTGGCTCCTCCCTCTATGCCCCTCCTCCAGACCTCAGTTAAGGAAACTGTGCCCGGAAGAGCTGACATTACAAGGAAAGGATTTTGGAATCCAGGGTAAGACTCATACCAGCCACACCAATCACACCGTATGACTTGTGATAACATACCCAGTCAACAGTATGAACAACAGAGCATCAGACAAACCTGATGCAACCATAACATAACCCTTATTTAAGCAATAACTATATACAAGTATTGCAGAAGAAGTCCGCAGTTGGGACGGGCGCCCAGCATCCACTACGGACTACGAGAAATAGATTTACCGGTGAGTAAAATCTTATTTTCTCTAACGTCTTAGTGGATGCTGGGGACTCCGTAAGGACCATGGGGATTATACCAAAGCTCCCAAACGGGCGGGAGAGTGCGGATGACTCTGCAGCACCGAATGAGCAAACACAAGGTCCTCCTCAGCCAGGGTATCAAACTTGTAGAACTTTGCAAAGGTGTTTGAACCCAACCAAGTTGCTGCTCGGCAAAGCTGTAATGCCGAGACCCCTCGGGCAGCCGCCCAAGAAGAGCCCACCTTCCTTGTGGAATGGGCTTTTACTGATTTTGGAGGTGACAATCCAGCCGCAGAATGAGCCTGCTGAATCGTGTTACAGATCCAGCGAGCAATATTTTGCTTTGAAGCAGGAGCACCCAGCTTGTTGGATGCATACAGGATAAACAGCGAGTCAGTTTTTCTGACTCCAGCCGTTCTGGCTACATAAATCTTCAAAGCCCTGACTACATCTAGTAACTTGGACTCCTCCAAGTCACGAGTAGCCGCAGGCACCACAATAGGTTGGTTCAAATGAAAAGATGACACCACCTCTGGCAGAAATTGCGGACGAGTCCGTAATTCTGCCCTGTCCATATGGAAAACCAGATAGGGGCTTTTACATGACAAAGCCGCCAATTCTGACACACGCCTAGCCGAAGCTAAGGCCAATAGCATGACCACTTTCCACGTGAGATATTTTAACTCCACGGTGTTAAGTGGTTCAAACCAGTGAGATTTCAGGAAACTCAACACCACGTTAAGATCCCAAGGTGCCACTGGTGGCACAAAAGGGGGCTGAATATGCAGCACTCCCTTTACAAACGTCTGAACTTCAGGTAGAGCAGCTAGTTTTTTATGAAAGAAAATGGATAGGGCCGAAATCTGGACATTAATGGACCCCAATTTTAGGCCCAAAGTCACTCCCGACTGTAGGAAGTGAAGGAAACGGCCCAGCTGGAATTCCTCTGTAGAGGCATTCCTGGCCTCAAACCAAGCAACATATTTTCGCCGTATACAGTGATAATGTTTAGCCGTCACGTCCTTCCTAGCCTTTATCAGCGTAGGAATAACCTCATCCGGAATCCCTTTTTTCTACTAGGATCCGGCGTTCAACCGCCATGCCGTCAAACGCAGCTGCGGTAAGTCTTGGAACAGACAAGGTCCCTGCTGCAACAGATCCTGCCCTAGAGGCATAGGCCATGGGTCCTCTGTGAGCATTTCTTGCAGCTCTGGATACCAAGTCCTTCTTGGCCAATCCGGAACAATGAGTATTGTTCTCACTCCTCTTTTCCTTATGATTCTCAGCACCTTGGGTAAGAGAGGAAGAGGAGGAAACACATAAACCGACTGGAACATCCACGGTGTCACCAGTGCGTCTACAGCTATCGCCTGAGAGTCTCTTGACCTGGCGCAATACCTCTGTAGCTTTTTGTTGAGGCGGGATGCCATCATGTCCACCTGTGGCAGTTCCCAATGACGTACAATCTGCGCGAAGACTTCTTGATGAAGTCCCCCCTCTCCCGGGTGGAGGTCGTGCCTGCTGAGGAAGTCTGCTTCCCAGTTGTCCACTCCCGGAATGAACACTGCTGACAGTGCTCTTACGAAGCGAAGAATTCTGGTGGCTTCCGCCATCGCCACCCTGCTCCGTGTGACGCCTTGGAGGTTTACATGAGCCACTACGGTGATGTTGTCTGACTGAATCAGCACCGATTGGTCGCGAAGCAGGGTCTCCGCTTGACTTAGGGCGTTGTATATGGCCCTTAGTTCCAGGATATTGATGTGAAGGCAAGTCTCCTGACTTGACCACAGCCCTTGGAAACTTCTTCCCTGAGTGACTGCCCCCCACCCTCGGAGGCTTGCATCCGTGGTCACCAGGACCCAGTCCCGAATGCCGAACCTGCAGCCCTCGAGAAGGTGAGTACTCTGCAGCCACCACCGGAGAGACACCCTGGCCCCGGGGGATAGGGGGATTAACCGATGCATCTAAAGATGTGATCCGGACCACTTTGTCCAGTAAGTCCCATTAGAAGGTCCTCTGCCGAAAGGAATGGCCTCGTATGATGCCACCATCCTTCCCAGGACTCGAGTGCAGTGGTGCACTGACACCTGTTTTGGTTTTAATAGATTCCTGACCAGTGTCACGAGCTCCTGAGCTCTCTCTATCGGGAGATAAACCCTTTTCTGGTCTGTGTCTCGGATCATGCCTAGGAGAGGCAGATGAGCTGTAGGAACCAACTGCGACTTTGGAATATATAGAATCCAGCCGTGTTGCCGTTACACTTCCAGAGAAAGTGATACGCTGTTCAGCCACTGCTCTCTTGATCTCGCTTTTATGAGGAGATCGTCCAAGTACGTGATAATAGTGACACCTTGCTTCCGCAGGAGCACCAACATTTCCGCCATTACCTTGGTGAATATTCTCGGGGCCGTGGAGAGACCAAACGGCAACGTCTGAAATTGGTAATGACAATCCCGTACCGCAATTCTGAGGTACGCCTGATGAGGTGGATAAATGGGGACATGAAGGTATGCCTCCTTTATGTCCCGAGTCACCATAAAATCTCCCCCTTTCAGGCTTGTAACGACAGCTCTTAGCGATTCCATCTTGAACTTGAACCTTTTCAGGTATATGTTCAGGGATTTTAAATTCAATATGGGTCTGACCGAACCGTCTGGTTTCGGGACTACCACATGGTCGAACAATAACCCCCTCCTTGTCGAAGGAGGGGAACCTTGAACACCACCTGTTGAAGATACAATTTGTGAATTGCAGTTAACCCTGTTTCCCTCTCGTGGGGGGAAGCCGGCAGGGCCGTCAGTGAGGAGGCATCTTCTCAAAGTCCAGCTTGTATCCCTGAGACACAATATCTATTGCCCAGGGATCTAACAGGGAGTGAACCCACTTGTTGTAGAACTTACGAAAAGCGTGCCCCCACCGGGCCTAGCTCCATCTGTGGAGCCCCAGCGACAAGCGGTGGATTTTCATAGAGGCCGGGGAGGACTTCTGTTCCTGGGAACTAGCTGTGTTGTGCAGCTTCTTTCCTCTGACCCTGCCTCTGGCAAGAAAGGACGCACCTCGGACTTTCTTGTTTCTTTGTTCGAAAAGCTGCATTTGATAATGACGTGCTTTCCTAGGGGGTGGTATTCATGTGACCGCCGGTCAGCTGACCTACAGTCACATGACCTCCTCCGTGAGCCCGACGGCTCACTATCCCGATGGTCGGCATGCCGACCAACAGGGACTATTTCCACTCGTGGGTGTCCACGACACCCATAGAGAGGGAATAGAACCCGTGGCGAACGCAGGTCGCCACCGACCCCGCAGCGTGGCGAGCGCAGCGAGCCCGCAAGGGGCTTGCTGCACTCGCCCCTCCCCGCCGGGATCCCGGCGTCGGTATACTGCCGGGATCCCGGCGTCGGTAAGGTGACCGCCGGTCACCAGTACTACACCCTTTCCTAGGCTGTGCAGGAATATAAGGCAAAATATCAGAATTACCAGCTATAGCCGTGGAGACCAGGTCCGAGAACCCTTCTCCACACAATCCTCAGCCTTCCATATGCCACTTAAGTTGGCATCAACTGTCCATTGCACATTCTACAGGACACGTCAAGCAGAAATCGACATAGCTTTGACTCTAGGACCCAGTATACTCATGTCTCTTCGGGCATGTTTGATTATATATATCTCTTAAGACAGCATCTTTAATATATATATATATATATATATATACACACACACATATATATATATAATAAGAATTTACTTACCGATAATTCTATTTCTCGGAGTCCGTAGTGGATGCTGGGGTTCCTGAAAGGACCATGGGGAATAGCGGCTCCGCAGGAGACAGGGCACAAAAAGTAAAGCTTTCCGATCAGGTGGTGTGCACTGGCTCCTCCCCCTATGACCCTCCTCCAGACTCCAGTTAGGTACTGTGCCCGGACGAGCGTACACAATAAGGGAGGAATTTTGAATCCCGGGTAAGACTCATACCAGCCACACCAATCACACTGTACAACCTGTGATCTGAACCCAGTTAACAGTATGATAACAGCGGAGCCTCTGAAAAGATGGCTCACAACAACAATAACCCGATTTAGTTAGCAATAACTATGTACAAGTATTGCAGATAATCCGCACTTGGGATGGGCGCCCAGCATCCACTACGGACTCCGAGAAATAGAATTATCGGTAAGTAAATTCTTATTTTCTCTATCGTCCTTGTGGATGCTGGGGTTCCTGAAAGGACCATGGGGATTATACCAAAGCTCCCAAACGGGCGGGAGAGTGCAGATGACTCTGCAGCACCGAATGAGAGAACTCCAGGTCCTCTTTTGCCAGGGTATCAAATTTGTAGAATTTTACAAACGTGTTCTCCCCCGACCACGTAGCTGCTCGGCAAAGTTGTAATGCCGAGACCCCTCGGGCAGCCGCCCAAGATGAGCCCACCTTCCTTGTGGAATGGGCCTTAACAGATTTAGACTGTGGCAGGCCTGCCACAGAATGTGCAAGTTGAATTGTGCTACCAATCCCACGAGCAATCGACTGCTTAGAAGCAGAAGCACCCAGCATTGTTGGGTGCATACAGGATAAACAGCAAGTCAGATTTCCTGACTCCAGCCAACCTGGAAACTATATTTTCAGGGCCCTGATAACATCCAGCAACTTGGAGTCCTCCAAGTCCCTAGTAGCCGCAGGTACCACAATAAGCTGGTTCAGGTGAAACGCTGACACCACCTTAAGGAGAAACTGGGGACGAGTCCGCAGCTTTGCTCTGTCCGAATGGACAATCAGATATGGCTTTGTGAGATAAAGCCGCCAATTCTGACACTCGCCTGGCCGAGGCCAGGACCAACAGCATGGTCATTTTCCATGTGAGATATATCAAATCCACAGATTTGAGTTGTTTAAACCAATGTGATTTTTTAGGAATCCCAAAACTACGTTGAGATCGCCCAGTGCCACTGGAGACATCAAAGGGGCTGTATATGCAGTACTCCCTTAACAACTTCTGGACTTCAGGAACTGAAGCCAATTTCTTTCTGGAAGAAAATCAACAGGCCGAAATTTGAACCTTAATGGACCCAATTTGAGACCCATAGACACTCCTGTTTGCAGGAAATGTAGAAATTAACCTAGTTGAAATTCTTCCGTGGAGCCTTCCTGGACTCACACCCTGGCACATATTTTCACCTAAGTGGTGATAATGTTGTGCGGTCACCTCCTTCCTGGCTCTGACCAGGGTAGGGATGACCTCTTCCGGAATGCCTCTTTCCCTTAGGATCCGGCGTTCACCCGCCTTGGCGTCAACGCAGCTGCGGTAAGTCCCGGAACAGACACGGTTCTTGCCGAATCAAGACCCTTCTTAGTATCTCTTTAAGTTCCGGGAACCAAGTCCTTCTTGGCCAAACCGGAGCCACGAGTATAGTTCTTACTCCTCTCCTTCCTATCATTTTCAATACATTGGGTATGAAAAGCAGAGGATGGAACACATACACCGACTGGTACACCGACGGTGTTACCAGAGCGTCCCAGCTATTGCCTGAGTGTCTCTTGACCTGGCGCTTCAGGTGGGACGCCATCATAACCACCTTTGGTCTTTCCCAACGGTTTACAATCATGTGGAAACTTCCAGATTAAGTTTCCACTTTTCCGGGTGGAATTCATTTATGCTGAGGAAATCTTCCCAGTTGCCCACTCCCGGAATGAACACTGCTGACAGTGTTATCACATGATTTTCCGCCCAGCGAAGAATCCTTGCTGTCATTGCCCTCCTGCTTCTTGTGTCGCCCCGTCTGATAACGTGGGCGACCGCCATGATGATGTCCTACTGGATCAGCACCGGTTGACTTTGAAGCAGGAGTCTTCCTAGGCTCAGAGCATTGTAAATTGCCCTTAGCTCCAGTATATTCATGTGGAGAGAAGTCTCCAGACTTGACCACACTTCCTTGGAAATTTTTTCCCTGTGTGACTACTCCCCAGCCTCTCAGGCTGGTATCCGTGGTCCCCAGAACACAGTCCTGAATGCTGAGTGTGCTGCCCTCTAAAAGATGAGCACTCTGCAGCCCCCACAGAAGAGACACCCTTGTCCTTGGAGACAGGATTATCCGCTGATGCATCTGAAAATGCGATCCGGACCATTCGTCCAGCAAATCCCCTGAGATCTGCCGAATGGAATCGCTTCGTAAGAAGCCACCATTTTTCCCAGGACTCCTGTGCATTGATGCACTGATACTTGGCCTGGTTTTAGGAGGTTTCTGACTAGGTCGAATAACTCCTTGGCTTTTTCCTCCCGGAGGAACACCTTTTTCTGGACTATGCCCAGAATCATTCCTAGGAACAGCAGACGTATCGTCGGAAAACAGCTGCGATTCTTGGAATATTTAGAATCCAGTCGTGCTGTCGTAGAACTACTTTAGATAGTGCTCTTCCGACCTCCAACTGTTCTCTGGAACTTGCCCTTTTCAGGATATCGTCCAAGTAAGGGATAATTTAGATGCCTTTTTTCTTTGAAGAAACATCTGTTCGGCCATTACCTTGGTAAAAGGCCCGGGGTGCCGTGGATAATTCAAACGGCATCGTCTGAAACTGATATTGACAGTTCTGTACCACGAACCAGAGGTACCCTTGTTGAGAAGGGCAAATTTGGACATGGAGGTAATCCTTGATGTCCAGGGACACCATATAGTCCCCTTTTTTCCGGTTCGCTATCACTGCTCTGAGTGACTCCATCTCGATTTGAACCTTTTATGTAAGTGTTCAAAGATTTCAGTTTAGACTATGTCTCACCAAGCCGT